>NC_051179.1:189414178-189469219 GCF_013339695.2 Rhipicephalus sanguineus | reverse complement strand
AAAAAGTGCAGCAATGTTCACACGATGCAGCAATTGTTGCAGTTGTGTATGTTGAGGAAACGCTCCAAAGTAGGACACTAGCCGCGCTGAGGAACCTCAAAGGTAATGTTGACTCAAGGTTAAGGCAACGATTTGTGCTACTAGGGCAGCGTCAAGGCACCGAAGGTGTTCGTCGAAGTTTGAGGAAAACACAACGCCGTCGTCCAAGTACATGAGGCACGTCTGCCACTTCAAGCCGGCCAGTACTGTATCCATAACCCGTTAAAAAGTCGCAGGTGCCGAGAAAAGACAAAAGGGCATGACCCTGAACTCAAACAGGCCGTCTGGCGTTATAAAGATAGTCTTTTCTCGGTATCTCTCGTCGACTTCTGTTTGCGGGTAACCGGTCTTGAGGTCCATCAACGAAATGTACTTTGCGTTGTGTAATCGATCCAGGGCGTCGTCTATATGGGGAAGGGGATACACGTCTTTCTTCATGACTTTGTTCAGGCGACGATAATCGACGCAAAAACGCAGTCCCATCCTTCTTCTTCACAAGCACCACGGGGAATGCCCACGGACTCTTCAACGGCTGGATGATGTCGTCGCGTAGCATTTCGTCGACGTGTTTTTTAACGGCCTCGCGTTCTCGCGTCGTAATTCCGTACGGGCTCTGAAGGATTGGCCGAGCACCTTGTTCTGCTGCGATGCGATGTTTCGCGACTGGGGTCTGTCGAATTCTTGACGACGACAAGAAGCAGTCCTTGAACTGCAGGAGTAGGGCTTTAAACTGTTCTTGCTTGTGTGTCGGGAGGATCGGGTTCACGTCGAAATCTGTTTGGGGACCTCGATCCTGCGAAGCAGGTTCGGTAGCATCGAAGAGGGCGAAAGCACGGCTGGCGTCCACGAATTCGTCAATGCAGGCGACCGTCGTACCAATGTTGAGGTGCATACATTCGTGGCTGAAGTTTGTCAGCACTGCCTTTGCTTTGCCACCGCGCAGCTCAGCCATACCTCTTGCGATTCAAGGCGCTCTTCCCTGGTGCGTGTACGGCGGTAGTGCTTTTTCTGTGGACAGGGTTACCGACTTAGATCTCAGATCGATGACTGCACCATAAAATCATAAGAAGTCCATACGAAGCATGACATCTCTCGAGCAGCGCTGCAGGACTACAAAGTTTGCGGGATAAATCCGATTGTTAATGGTGAGTCTCGCTCTGCAGATTCCCTCCGGCGTCACTAGATGACCTCCAGCTCTCCGGATGTGGGTTCTTCCCAGGCTGTCCTAACTTTCATCAGCTTCTTGGCGAACGGTCCACTGATGACAGAATAGCCGGCCCCGGCGTCGACGAGAGCGGTGACGCTGGGGCCGTCGATACGAATGTCGAGGTCGCTAGTTCGTCGTCTCGCGTTACAGTTAGGTCGTGGCTTTGGGGCACGGCTACGCCGGTTTGTTCCGCTGCTTCCCCGTTGCGTCGTCAGGACTACTTCGGTCCGCGAGGTTTCGTCGTCAGGCCTCTCTCTGGTTCGCGTGGTGTCTTGAAGGTTTCGTTGTGGCGTCGTCGTCGCGGCGGAGGATTTTCGGTATGTCTATGGCTGGCGTCCACGAATTCGTCAATGCAGGCGACTGTCGTACCAATGTTGAGGTGCCTACATTCGTGGCTGAAGTTGGTCAGCACTACCTTTGCTTTGCCACCGCGCAGCTCGGCTATACCTCTGTCGATTCAAGGCGCTCTTTTCTGGCGGCGATTCAAGGCGCTCTTCCCCCAACAAAACGTATTGCTAAGCCAGATCTTTGGTATTTTGTCGTACAGCAACCGGACTTCCATTGGTTGCTGCCCTTAGTTTTCCGGATACAGGCTAGGTGACCGGCCCCGAGTTGGGCCAATGTACGGTCGGCGTTGGGGAGAGACGTAGCGGCCTGGCGACAGCGAACGGGAAGGTTGTAGGGGTGTCCACTGCGCTCCTGCGAGGTAGTCGGCAATGTCGCGTAATCGTTCACCCCCCTGTGGACGCGGCGCTTCAGGGGCGAACCCACGCAATCCCATCTGTCGGTACTGGCACCTTGCTGCCCTTAGTTTTCCGGATACGGGCTAGGTGACCGGCCGCGAGTTGGGCCAATGTACGGTCGGCGTTGGGGAGAGACGTAGCTGCCTGGCGACGGCGAACGGGAAGGTTGTAGGGGTGTCCACTGCGCTCCTGCGAGGTAGTCGGCAATCTCACGTAATCGTTCACCCCCCTGTGGACGCGGCGCGTCAGTGGCGAACCCACGCAATCCCATCTGTCGGTACTGGCACCGTCGGTAGGTGTGGCCAGCTTCTCCGCAATGGTAGCAGAGTGGGCGGTGGTCGGTGTGCGCCAAACGTCGGTATTCCTCGGCGTGTATCGCTGGCCTGCTGGCGGGCGGTAGGACGTTGGGGGTGGCGGCGGTGGTATCCGGCGGCGGGATTCCGGTGGTGCAGCGTCTTGATGTCGGCGATGAGGGGGCGCGTTACGGTGGGCTGCGGCTGCGTAGCTCATATCTTGTGGCTCACGCTGCGCTGGTTCAGTTGCTCCCAGAAATTGCTGGATTTCCTGGCGTACTATATGGACGATCGGGTCCACTTGAGGCTGGGAGGAGGGCAATAACTTACGCAGGTCCTCCCGCACGATGGCTCTGATGGTGTCATAACGGTCATCAGATTGTGGCGCCTGAACCTCGCCGTAGGTCGTCTTAGGAATGTGGCTGTTCTATTGCGTCGTACACATTTCCAGCGTCTTCTCGATCGCTGTTGCTTTCGTCAGGAATTCCTGGACGGTCTTGCGTGGGTTACGCATCAGCCCAGCGAAGAGTTCCTGCCTGACTCCTCGCAGTCGGTTCATTTCTTCCGTGAAGATGGCCACGTTTTCTTTCGGGTGTTGCGCCTGTGTCTCCAACAAGGCCGCGGCCCTTTTCTTTCGGACGACGCTCATGAACGCCACCAAAAAATTGGAGCGAAAGAGGTCTGAGGTACGGAGTGCGGACTCCCGATTCTTGTACCAGGTCCTTGCTGCGTCTTCCAGGTGAAAGTACACGTGGCGCAGGTTGTCGTCGGAGTTCTAGTTGTCAAATGTCGAGACCCTTTCAAACGTCTCCAGATAGGTCTCGGGGTCTTCACATGGTGAACCACGGAATATGGGTGGCTCCCCGGGCGGCTGTATCACTATCGCTGCAGGGGATACTGCGGTAGTCATTGTGCTTGTTTTCTTCGTCGCCGTGGCTCTAGGCTTGTCCGGTATGGGTCCGTATTGGGTGGGAGGGAGGTAGTCCCTTCAGTCTGCGGCTGGCTCGACTGTCGCTGATGGTGTAGGTGTCTTCATTGCGAAGTGGGCTGGGTTCACAGCTTGGCGGGGGTGTCCGGTACATGAATGAGCAGCACCTCCACCAGATGTCACGTGGTCGTCACGTCGACGAAGGCAGCAGTCGGCGTGTTCAAGATGAAACTGTTTATTTGGCCGAGCTTGTGGCCGGGAAATGAAAGTCAAACTATAGCAATACACGCTGTACACTGAAGCGGCGAACAGGGCGTTGGCCGTCGATAAACTACTGATGGCTGGGACGCGCCGTCTTTTATACTGTTGCAACTTCCGAAGAAGAAGTTGTCATATTCACGCGCGGCTCCATGCCTCGAGACAGATTCTGCTTTGTCCGTTTGACCAGCAGGTCAAGCATGAGTTTTCTACCACATTAAAACCTTTTAAATTCTTTACCGAAGGCGTTTGTCTCTTCAAAGTGGTGCCGAAACCCGCCGGGAGCCATCGAACGATGGCATCTACAGCAACCGAGGGCAGACAAGCGTCTGATTACCATCTCGACCGACCAATCGTCCAGGCTGCCACGACTCAACCGACTGCCGTCATGGACTCGCCTAAAGGCAAGCACAAAGCTCATCGCAACCTTTTAAAGAAGCTAGTAAATGAAATCGAGGCGGCTGTTTCAAATGACGGAGCAAGCTTGCATGATCTTCAGGTACTCGCGGACCGGTTGGACGGTATCACCGGCGAGCTGAAATCTATTGATCGGGATATAGCTCCGTATTTAACAGGCACCGACAGTGAGCAAGAATTTCTTCATGCTGCCGAGTACATAGACAAGGGTGCTACTTACTCGTCCAAACTGATGTAACGGATTCTGCAGTTGCAGCCATCGGAAGAACCTGCACCGCCACACCTAAACTCTACCGCGACGGATACACCGACTTCTAGTCACAGCATAAGGCTTCCTCGCCTGGAACTTTTGAAGTTTAAGGGAACGCCTCGCAACTGGCCTCCATTTTGGGAACAGTTTCAAACCGTAGTCCACGAGAACCCGGCTTTGACGGATGTAGACAAGTTTGCCTATTTGCAATCATCGCTGACAGGCCCCGCTGCTGCTGCGATCGCCGGACGGTCCGCAAGTTCGAGGCGTCATCAAGATGCACGGGCCATCCTCATTGCTCGATTCGCTAAGGAAGACATCATCGTCAAAGACCACGCCGAGCACCTCGTCGACTCGCAACCCAATCGTTCAACAGCAGATGTACGCGGATTGCATCGCTTGTATGACAACATCGAGGCTAATATTCGTGGTCTCCGGGCATTGAAGATTACAGAGGAGTCGTTCTCAACCGTTCTACAACCGATCATCCTGCGAAGTCTACCACGAGAGCTGGTCCTCGAGTACTACCGGCGTGGCGAACAAATCAACGAACACCCGTCGTCTAGCGGAAACGACGCAGTAGGTGAGCAGACGTCTTCCGCATCGCAGAGCAGCCTACGATCTCTGCTTGACTTCATCAACAGAGAAGTGGAAGCACGAGAACGCGGGGAGTCCTGAAGCGTTCAAACGGACCCGAACATGCGAGCTAAACAAACTGAAGCAAGCAGATCATACGAGAAGCCGTTCAAATAGAGCATGTTGAAACAAATAGCACACATTTCAGAGTACCCCCTCAAGAACTGTCTGTTTCTTCTGTAACAGCGACGAACATGCTACCGAACATTGCAAATCCGTGCTTACCAACACAGACAAGAAGACCAAGCTTCAGAAAAATGGGCGCTGCTTCAGATGTACAATGAAATCTCATCTGGCGAAGGATTGCCACAGAAAGGTCAGCTGCCTTAAATGCCATCGACGACACGCGACGACCATGCGCGAGCCAAGCGTCGTGGGTTCCAATTCTGAGAGTGCAGCCACATCAACGACTGATACCTTCAAACAGCGATCGTACATCTGTGTTCCGGTCGGACAAGTGCTGTCGCACGCATTCTCTTTGACGGTGGAAGTCAGAGAACGTTCGTGACAAGCCGACTTGCGAAACGACTCAAGTGCAAAACGACAGGCCACGAAAATTTGTGAGTGGGATCCTTAGGCGGCCATAACAATAAGCGAAGCTTTCGAAAGGTTACGCTGTACCTCCAGGGCGCAAATGAAGTCTCAAGATACAGCATACATGCACTTGTCATTGAGAAGATTTGCAATCAACCGGTTCCAGTACTTCAAGGTAGCCAACTGAAAGAAATGTCAAACTAAGGCATTATAATTGTTGGTTTCGACTTGCCAGCCAATCGCGTTAACGAGACGTCAGTAGAGCTTCTAATGGGAGCCGACCACTACTGGGAACTTGTGACAGGCCAAACACAGTCCTTAACCCAAGGTTTAAGGGCAGTGCAAGCAGTTTTTGGCGGGACAGTTCACGGACCAGCGACAACCCATTTGACAGAGCTGTGCACGGAAGCCATGGTTCTGAACGTACAAGCTGGCTCTATGCACTACGCAATAGAAAGATTTTGGAATGTTGACTCCGTGGAAATGGAATCACCACAGAACGAGGACGATCATGTTCTCACATATTTTAAGGAGACCGTCAACCAAGTGAATGGTCGCTATAAAGTAAGACTTCCGTGGAAGACGGATATTCTACGCGATGACAACAAGGCCGCAGCGCAAAGGCGGCTAAGTCAGATGACAAGGAGGCTTCTTCGAAACTCTCAGTTATTGACAACGTATCACGCGGCCATCTCCAAGTACGCCAACGACAATATGGCCGAAGTGGTCGACGACACGGCAATCGCAAAATGCCCAATATATTATATGCCTCACCACGCCGTGATCAAAGAAGACCGGTCAACAAAGACGCGTGTCGTCTTCGATGCTTCTTCACATGCAAAAGAGCACATTTCGCTCAACGACAGCCTCTACAGTGGGCCCAACCTGAACGCCGATCTAGTTAGCCTACTGTTAAGCTTTCATCTCCACCGCATCGCTCTAGTAGCCGGCATTGAAAAGGCATTTCTGCAAATTTTGGTCAAAGAAGACGACAGAGATGCCTTGCGATACCTGTGCTATGAGAAACTTGTCGTGCCTAACTAGTCGCTCCCAAGGCTGATCACTTTCCGGATGACACGGGTACCCTTCGGCACGACTTCAAGCCCGTTTCTTCTTGCGGCAACTATTCGGCATCATTTAGACAAGATGTCCACTGAGTACCCTGCTACTGTCGCAATGCTGCGAAATTGCATCTATGTTGACGATCTAATCACTGAAGCCGGCAACGTCGATGACGCTATCAAGCTCTGTACAGAATTAACGAAAATATTTGCTGCCGCTGCCATGAAACTTCATAAATGGGCATCAAACGAACTAGCTGTTCTCAAGCACGTGCAGTTGAAGCAAGGTTGTGAAGAGCTTCCCGTCAGCGAACCACTGCGTGTTTTCAAGGTTCTTGGGTTGGTTTGGCATCCCCATACCGACAACCTATCATTTTGCGCTGGACCCGTCCTCGACTTTGTTAAATCCAGAATTGACACGAAGCGCTTTATACTGCAAGCAACCGCCAGACTGTACGACCCACTAGGATATCTAACCCCGTTCACTATCAGAGCCAAGATATGCTTTCAGCGCATCTGGAAGCTCAACGTTTATTTATTTATTTATTTATTGTACCCTCAGGGCTTTACAGCATTGTAGAGGGGAGGGCAAAAAAAAAGCACAAGATAGCATTCCAACTAAGACATCCGAAATATAATCAATACAGGAAATGGGTAAAATAAAAATAAAAAAAAATACAAGAAGGCATATTTAACAGAAAAGCGCAGTACATAGACAAGAAACCAAAAGCGTAAAAAAGTCGCGGTATCACGTAAGCACGAAATGAAATCAAAGTGACGTATTTACTACATTTCGGAATGTGTCAGGGTTGGTAATATTGACGACTGATACAGACAGGTGATTCCAGTCGGGGCACGTTTTCGGAAGAAAGGAATCAGAGTACGTTACCGTGAAGCTACGAGGGATGCGTACTTTGTTGTTGTGATCTAAACGAGATGATATGAAAGATGCAGGCTGTATTAAACGCGATCTTAAAATGTGATTGCGATAATATATTTTGTGAAAGATACAGAGGCGTGCAAGCTTTCTGCGTGTGGCAAGTGACGTAAGGTTAAGGGTGGCTTTCATGGCAGATACACTGGATGTTCGATGATAATTTGATAGGATGTAACGTGCCGAGCGATTTTGAACAGCCTCTTGCTTGTTTATTAATGTTATTTGGCCGGGGTCCCATATGGATGAAGCGTATTCTAACACAGGGCGAATATAAGCGATCAATAATTGTTTCTTTAACGATGATGGCGCACGAGGAAAGTTACGTTTTATATAGCCTAGCGTGCGATTAGACTTAGATATTACATAGTCAATGTGATCGGACCAGGACAGAGTGTTAGTAATGTTGACGCCGAGGTACTTATAGGACTTGACGTATTCGAGCGGGATTGAATTCAAGGAGTATGAGTAGTTAGAAGAATGCGTCTGGTTACGAGAAACTTTCATTGCCTTACACTTAGAAGTGTTAAGTTGCATTTTCCAGAGATCGCACCAACGCAGAATGTTATTGAGGTCATTTTGAAGGGCTTCAGAATCATAGTCATTGGTAATTTCGCGGTAAATAACACAGTCGTCTGCAAAAAGGCAAATAGGAGAAGTTTTGTTGTTCAGCAAATCATTGATGTAAATTAAGAATAGTAGTGGGCCCAGAACAGAACCCTGTGGCACACCGGAACGCACAGGTATTTGAGAAGAGTCAGTATCGTTAGCGGAAACAAACTGCGTGCGGTTGGAAAAAAATTCTTTTATCCAAGTAAACAACAAATGGTCAATGCCTAAGGATTGTAATTTTAGTAGGAGCAGCTGGTGGTTAACCTTGTCAAATGCTTTCGCGAAATCTAAGAAAATACAGTCAGTCGCCACGCCTCTGTCCAAAGGAATATGTAAATCATTAGTAAATATAATTAGTTGGGTTTCGCATGAATAGAATTTACGAAAACCATGCTGAGATTTGTGAAAAAAGTTATTTGACTCCAAATGGTTAACAAGATGGGTGTAAATTACGTGCTCCATGAGTTTGCAAGGAATAGATGTATGTGAAATAGGTCGAAAGTTGCGGGCGTTATGTCTGTCACCAGACTTATGAAGTGGGATAACTTTGGCTGTCTTCCAGTCTGTAGGTAGACAGCCATCTTGTAGTGATTTAGTGAAGATGAAACCTAATATTATTGAGCTATATTCCTTCGTATTCTGAAGGAATTTGGAGTTAATGGTGTCAATTCCGCAAGAGGACGAACGTTTCAAGTTGTTGATAATCGCTGCAATGCCGGTCGCGTCGAATGCAAGAGGATCGACAGGAGCATAGTTAGTATCATGTATGTACGCGTGATCGATACTGTTAGAGACGGTGAAAGAGGAAGCAAATGTTTCATTTAGTAACGAGGCGCAATGATGTTTAGGAACAGGATTACCGAATTCATCGACGAGGCACAACGTTATTAAATGCGAAGCATTTCTTAGCGAACCTCAGGCACTTTGGCCGTTTCTATCTACGTATCTATCTATCTATCTATCTATCTATCTATCTGTCTATCTATCTATCTAGCCGCCTACGTCTGGGCGCTCTCCTGGTCGCCTCTTTAACTTGTAACATACCAAATTTGTCATAGCAGGGGATCAGTGTACGACGAACACGATTCACTGCTCATGACATGAATAACGCAAAATACCTGTCGCGTACGTCAAGAAACTCTTTCTCTCCGTCACGTGTGGCACATACCCGTATACCAGATTTCATGTTAAGCGGGTATGTGCCACAGGTGATACAGTCTCAACCAACACAGTAACCGCGAATACACACATTAACACGCAAGGAAAGTGATAATAATAATATTTGTTAGTGTTTTATGTCCCAAAACCACGATATGATTATGAGAGACGCCGTAGCGAAGGGCTCCGGAAATTTTGACCACCGGGTATTCTTTAACGAGTACCGAGATCGCACAGTAGACGGGCATCTAGCATTTCGCCTCCATCGAAATGCGATCGCCGTGGCCGGGATCGAACCCGCGACCTTCGGGTCAGCAGCTGAGCACTGTAACCGCTACACCACCGCGGCAGACGCAAGGAAAGTGAGGACGGTGAAGACAGAACACCCCTGGAAGACGCTCAACTACCATCCACTCGTCCACATGGTCCGCAAACCACGTGCATAACGCAAAAGTCGGGGTTAATGCATCCTACAATAAACCTGCTGGGATAACCAGGCCTCTAATCATTACCGTTGACTTCAACATTAATTCATCAAGTCACAACAAAGCTTGGTCGTTATACTGCGTGAAAGACGGCTTGGATGTGGACAGGGCATCAATAGACCTCGCTGCCACGTCCACGACAGGAGGCATCATCGATCATTTCATCGTCAGAGGCATCCAGGATTTCCACCAGCTGCACTATACCTCGCACTGCACTGCACTTAGACTTCTCATAGCCGTGATCACGACTGGATCGGAATAACAAGTCCGGTGCAGCTGCTGGTGCTCACTGATCAAGGTGATTATGACCTTGTTCGAGAACTCTCAGGAATCCCTTCTACACATACACACGGGTTTGTGAAACGTGCGTGCGTTCGCCGTCATAACGGACAAGTATAAGCACAACAACTGTAGCTGTGGCTGTAACGTACGTGCAGTGCGCCTGCACCTGCCACTCGGTTGTGTATATATCTAGGGAAACTTTCCTGAATGAAGCTCAGTTGCGAGTAACGCCTGTCCTGTGCATCTGTGTTCCTTCTTCGTCCTGTTCGGATTCGCGCTATCCAGTATTGAAGAATATAGGCATTACATAGCTTGCCGCATCTGGTGTTGGGAACATCCGTGTTGCAGTTGGCATTGTTACGCCACTGTGAACAACTGGTTACATAATACATATGCGGCTCTTCAACATATGAGTGTGCGTATACCCCGTCCAAATTTCTCTAGCGTCAATCCGTAACGTTTTGCTCAATGAAAAAATTACACCACAGTCACCATCCCGCGCATGCTTCGCATAACATCGATTCCCACGGGGCGTAGGATCTGCCGAATTTTTCATCTTTGGGTTTAACTGTGTTCCAAAATTACTTTGGGTTCGTTTTTAATAAAGCGGGAAGCGTAGAGTAAAAGAAATGGTGTTTAGCACACTTGATAGCCTCAGAGTAGGATGTAGTAGCTGCTTTATAACGGACCAGCGTTCGGGGGTTTGCATTCTTTTTGCGGCACGAAATAGCCGCGATTTTTTATTGGATAATCTTTTAAGGTACCTAGAATACCACGGCGCGTTTGAATCTGTGTATATAGTTCTCAGGGGCACATAATGGTTACTTAATTCAACGACCTTTGTTTTGAATGCCTGCCAGAGTGCTTCGACAGTTTTATGTGCGCAATCTAACATGAATTGATCTAGGAAAGCGCAAAGACTAACATTTATAGCATGATAATCTGCTTATTATAGTCTTTTATTCGTTTTTGTCGTTTACGTACTGAGGGTGTGGGAAGGGAGATGGTAAAATGAAGTACATCATGATCGCTTAAACCGGGTGAGTGCACTACAGATGAAGTGATATCAGGAGCTGACGTTAGTATCAAATCGATCCGAGATGCTGAGCTGGACGTCACACGTGTTGGTTGAATGACCAGTTGCGATAGGTTAAAATCCATGCAGACGTTAGTAAAACCGGTTGCCTCTGTGGACAACGTATTGGAAGACAAGGATGATTCCGTGCACTTTATGTGTGGAAAATTGAAATCGCCAGCAAGAAAAATAGGTGCTTCAGGATACTTAACCGAAATTTCATTCAAGGAGTCGTGTAGTTCTTCAGAAAAACCACTCGCGCAGCTTGGGGAACGATAACATGCCCCGATAATTAGTTTTTTGAACTGTACTGTTATACAACACCATATTATTTCCAAACTACTAGTAGTTGGAATTTGAAAACACTCGAAATTTTCGTTTACTGCAATCGATACACCACCACCAATCTTGTCAGCACGATCGTGTCGGTATGCAACAAACTTTTTGTTACAGTGAAACAACTCATTATTGTTTATTTTACTTGACAACCAGGTTTCACCTAATATAACAATATCTGCTTCTGAATCATTTATTAGAGCATTGAGGCTGTCTTTTTTATTATAAAAGCTGCGGATGTTAGTATAAAGCACCGGTACAGAGAACGAATTGCCGCCACCCCTTGCAGTATCCTATTTTTCGTCGTATGCGTCCTACCTGAACGAGTGAGCCTAGGCGATAGAGGGGCGTTCTGAGAATTACGGGATGAGGAAGACTCGGATAGGTCATTGGTAGGTTTGGAAAGTTGTTTACTGACACGCTCAACCACGTTATCTTCGCCTGGATCATAAACGTAGCATTTACCACCAGCCATAAGTTTGTTGTGGTTTAGTCTAGTGGCTACATTGAGCGTTCTACTAAATTCACTGAGCTTTTTACGCGCGATGTGCGTAGCGAGTGAAAAGTCTTGCTTTAATGCAAATTGACTTCCTGAAAGCAATGATCGCTTTGAAAAAACTAGTTCTTTAGTCATTTGCGTGGCGAATTTGACAATGATCGGCCGGTTTTTATCCGATGTATATCTACCCAGCCTGTGGGCACGTTCGATGGCGTCTGTCGACAGCTGCAGCTGTAATCTATCCGAGGCAAGTGTAATGACTTTCGTGGCAGATTGTTCCCAGTTTTCCAAAGGATCATCTGTGATGCCAAAGAACAGCATGTTGTCCCACCGAGAGCGATCTTCAGCGTCATCAAGCCTAGACCGCAAAGTGGTTATTTCTTTCTGCACAGTAGCTACACATTCCCGCGTGCGTCCAGCATCCTCCTCAAACCCTGCTGTTTGTAGTTCTACTGCTCGTAGGCGGTCATTAATTCCGGACACAGTGGTGGCTATAGAGTCGTGTGCAGCCTTAAGTTCGTCTATAGCTTTTGCTATGTTGCTTTGGTTTGCCTCAATTCGAATACACCGTGCGTTTGTCTCCTTCACGATTTTAAGAATTTCATCGGTGGGATCAGGATTTTGTTCAACGTCACCGCACAATGCAAAAAACAAGGCAGAAAAGGATCAAGGAAGGCTTTGGCGCATGGAACCACAACAATACATCGGTTATCTGATCGGAAACACTTAACCGGCTGTAATAAACGGCAACTAACCTGCGCAATGATGAACAAGAAACGGGAGTGCCACACTCCGGTTGCGCATGCATGCCCACTAGTGGTAAAATTGGTAAAATCCATTGCTTGCATATTTATATGGTCCGGTGGGAGGGCTGACGATGTCGCAGGTGACGGGAGCATCCGAGGCAGGGCAAACGGTAGAAAGGTGTGCGTGGCGTTGTTGTCATCCGTCGGTAGCGAAGCCAGCTGAGCAACATGAGCGCACAAACATGGCGTGTCGCGTGTAGCGTCCAAGCAAAGAGCACCATTCCTCAAGCCCCGCGGCGAAATACCATCCACGCAGCGAGCAGCACTAACGGAGCCAAGAAGCTTCGCAATGATGATCACGAAGCGTGAGTGCCACATTCCGGTTGCACATGCAAGCCCTAGAAAACAGAGCGAGAAACAGAGCGAGAAAACAGAGTGGAACGCTGCTCTTCCGCCTTCACTCCTGAATGAATGGAAAATGTGGTGGGATGAGCTCCCTATTCTCTGCGGCATCCAGCTACCTCGGTTCTACCTGCACGATTTGGCACCACAGGTTAACAGCACGTTTCACGTGCTTGCTGATGCAAGCCCATCCACTTACGGTGCAGTCGCCTACCTGTGCACCTTCGATAATCACGAAGGACCTTATTGCACAATCATCTTTTTCAAGGCTCGCATAGCCCCAATCAAAGAATTAACCCTGGTCAGATTAGAGCTTCTTGCTTGCTTAATCGCATCAAAGCTGTACGAGCACGTCAATCGGTCCATCCCTAACTCCTTCAACAGCGTGTACCTGTGGACAGACTCTATGATAGTGCCTCACTGGATAAAAGGCGACAGCCATCGTTGGAAACAATTCGTACGATATCGAGTGGACGAGATTCAAGCTGCTGCAAACAGAAAGTGGTGGAACCATTGTCCAGGGAAGGAAAACCCTGCAGATATGATCACCAGAGGATCAAATGCTGAGCAGCTCGCATCGTCAGAATTGTGGTGCGATGGATCTTCGTGGTTACTTAAAGGCACCGAATACTGGCTACAGCAAGTTGGAATAATTTCGGACCTATCGACGAAAGAGCAGAGACAACCATGCCACATAGAAGTGCACGAAGCACTGAATACACTGACTACGACATCTCAGTTAGCGCAACCGATTATTCCTGTCGCTAATTACAGTTTCATCACTCGTTTACACCGGACTACTGCCTGGGTCTTGCGATTCGTCAACAAACTAAAGCATGACAGCAGTGCAACAGGATTTCTCACATCCCAAGAAATTACGAACGCTGAGATGTACTAGATGCGCCAAGTCCAAGCAGAAGCCTTTTCAGGAGAGATAAGGGCAATTCGAAGAGGCGAGCAGCCCTCCGTGATGTCACCTCTGCGCAATACCGGGACTTTCCTAGACGACACCGGAATTTTATGCGTGACAGGACGTCTTCACTGCAGTCAAAAACCTTATTCCGAGAGACACCCGGTCATTCTTCCGAAACAACATGGTTACTCGAAACTCATAGTTTCTCAGCACCATCGCAAACTCCTGCACGCTGGTGCACGAGACACGCTCGTCGACTTACGGGAACAGTTTTGCATTCTGCAAGCACGACAGCTTGTCAAGAATGTCATCAAGGAATGCGCAGTGTCGTCGTCAACAGGCAAAATCATTTCAGGAACAAACCGCTCATTGACCTCCCGACAGAGTATATGCAGCCAAACCATTTCAAGTTATGGGGATTGACTTCGCAGGACCGGTAGTTGTCAAGGTCACACGATCGTTCAAGAAAGTGTACATAGCACCTGCGCGGTCGTCAGAGCTATTGATCCCGAACTGGTTGAAGACATGTCTGCTTCCAGCTTTCTGCACGCCTGTCACCGCTTCGTGTCCCGAAGAGGATTTCCTGCGACCGTATACTACGACAACGCTCTCACGTTCAAACGAAGCAAGAAAGAACTGCTCAACCTCTGGAAAGGCATACGGTAAGAAGAAGTCGCGAATACCTTTGCAAACAGCCAGATTGAATGGAAGTTTATCGTCGAGCGAGCACCTTGGGGGGGGGGGGGGGGGGAATATATGAACATCTAGTCAGATCCGTCAAGCTAACCTTGAAGAAAAGCGTCGGACAGCATAGCCTCACGAAAGAAGAACTTGTCACGACTCTAACGGAAGTTTAGGCCATGCTGAACTCCAGGCCAATCACGTACGTTTACAGTGACGTTCGAAATCCGGAGCCCCTTACACCGGCGCACTTCATCACAGGAAAACGCCTGGTCCCGATTCCAAGCCCGAAGTCGTCCAAGCTGCCCCCAGTGTCACCAAACCAACTGAACCAATTATGGAAGCACAGACAGAGCAATCTAGAAGATTTTTGGCAACGATGGGCAAAAGAATACCTTCAAGAATTGCGATCATCCCGTCAGCACAAGCCAACTGCGGAAGTATACATTGGGGACGTCGTACTTCTTGTAGACAGCCTACAACCGCGCCAACTGTGGAAGCTAGCTAGAGTGACCGAAGTCCACGCTGGTCGCGATGAAGACATAAGGTCATGTACTATCAGACTTGCAGACGGAAGGCATCTGCAACGACCTACCAAGTTGCTTTACCCTTTGGAAGTTCACCAGCTTTCATGAACTTTGCTTTGCGCGCGTCAGGTTGTTGCAACTTCCGAAGAAGAAGCTGCCATATTAACGCGCAGCTCCATGCCTCGAGACGGATTCTGCTTTGCCCGTTTGACCAGCAGGTCAAGCATGAGTTTCCTACCGCATTAAGCCCTTTTAAGTTCTTTACCGAATGATTTTGTCTCTTCATATACATCACGCATGGAACTTTCCAGTCTTATAACTAGTGGTCGCGGAAGCTCCGGAATAAGGTAGACTATTCGCGTCCGTCGCGCAATCTTAAAAAAGCGATCTCCTACAATCGCAAAACTTCTCGAACACTGCGGTGCGGTCAGCGTCGAGCGTTGATAACCGTCCTTGCTGGTCAAACCCGAATACATCAAAATAAAACAAGAAGCGGGCGTGGCAATATTTATAGCGCAATGTCATTTACATCCTTTTAGCCGCTGACTGTGTGGCTCGAGTGCTCATAAACTACACGGATAGTTTCCTATGTGGGTGTGTACACGTATTTACACACGCGCGTGTTGTGTTCAAGCGTAACAAGCGCATTTGCTTCTGTTATGTCACATTTTACTTTGTGAAAATAGTAAAAAGCTCAAGAACGCGTGTTGATGAGCTAGCTGGTTCATTACATTAAAAATAGATACGTCACACAAAAGACCGGGCGAAGTGAAGACACGTCTTTTCATTTGAATGCTTCCAAACTAACTAGTCCACTGACAATATTTAACGAACTGTGAAATATGTGTTTGTCAGCTTGTGTTTGCACTTCGTCGCCGTCCTTTTTGTATCATACCCATCTCTCTCAAGTAAAGATCTCGTTCAACGATTGCTTCCCAGGCGCTTTTAGAAGCAGTCGCATTAAAATAATTATTATTGCATGTGAAATACGAAAAAAATGCCGCTCCAACGTGGTGTACGCCAAGTTTTCATGTAGCGACACGTTGCAACAAGCAATGCATTGAAAATTCGACGAACGCATTTCTCAAACGGCATGCCCATAGACGACATGCTGGGGGGGAACGCACACCATTGTTGGAGGCTGAGCCGTGCTTTCAAGAAGAGAGAATTTGCATTTTTTTGTTCAATGTGAAAAATTACGCCACAGTCACCATACCGCGCATCCTTCGCATAACATCGATTCCCACGGTACGTGGGATCTGCCAATTTTATGAGATCACTTCAACGGCCGTTTTTGGCGCCGTAGTTGTCCGCCGCCGCCGCCGGTGTCCGTAACCACTATAGCGCGAAATAAAAGAAAAACAAAAATAAATAAAAATTTCCAGGATGAAAACGGGGTTGGAACCTGGGCCCTCTGCGTGGGAGCCCATTGTTCTACCTCAGAGCGATGCCGGTGCTTGAAACTGCTTTGCAAAAAGACGCTATACAGGCTTCATGTCCGGAAGAAACCACACTACACTATGTAATATAGCGTGAAAGAAGACTGAAATAACAAACAGGCGTCACACGGCGTGAATTCTGTAACCAGGCCTCACACACTGCGAATTGCGCAACGTAGGTTGTTGAATGCTTCCAACCCATTACAAAGCGCTCTGCCATAACTCTTCATCGTCATCAGGCACAACATCAACAAAGTGCGCATAATGCCTTACGCGTTTTTAGCGCGTACCACGGCTCTCCGTTGAATGACAAAAAATGACATAGTGGCTGCTTCCCTACTACACCGAAATTATGATGAGTTATAGCGTAGTGGGTTCCCGCAAGTGCATTTGTATTGGTTGCCAAGGAAGCCCACAAGCCCATGATCCATTTCCTCGGGGTCTCAATAAAGTTCTTCCCCCCCCTCTCTCTTTCTCACGTCAACGTATGTTATATTGCATATTGGGAGAGCGAAATAGCGACCGGCCATCACACAATGCAAATTGCGTCTCTGGTGAGCCGTTTAAATGTTCCAACCCATTACAAAGGGCTGAGCCGCAATTCTTCATCTTCATCAGTCGTCACGTCAACAAAGCGCACATAATGTCTTACAGATGTATAGCTGGTACCTCGCTTCTGCGCAGAATGACGAATAATGGCGTTGTAGGTGCTTCCCAGCTTCACAAATAATGTGATTTTTGGCGTAGTGGGTACCTTGCTAGTGTACTTGTATTAGTAGCCCCTAGAGAGTTTACAACGAGCTCTAGAAATGCCGCTGCTCCAGCTATCGCTGTGACTGTGCTGCGCTTTCCGCGCAGGTCTGGCGTTTTTTTGTTTTTTTTGTCCGGCCAGCAGAATTTTTCAAGAAGTGTCGGTGTGTGGAACTGTGTGGCGGAAAGCCAAAATCGTGCGCGAGATCGATACGCTGCAGGATCCCGGCATTGTTTTGGCAGATATGACCGCAGCGAGCAACCAGTGGCCCCGTCCTTCCATATTGGACTCGCTACGTGTTGACTGCTGTTATGTCTCATCAGATTTTGTTCTCTTCTTATCGCGCATTTGCTATTGACCATCATTTTCGGTGTATTTTGTTACTATGGTGCGCTTGCATTTTTTGTTCGCTCGTGTTTTTGGCGATCCAATGGGCACATGTGAGTGGTTTTTATGCAAGAATTCTTTCCGTTACAATATTACTTTGAGATTAAGAGTGCGTGCGCGCGGGTCTACATTGTTTAGATGTAACGTTCATAGGATCTTGCGGTACCGGACGCAATGTTTTTCGCGTCGTCTGCAATAGTTTATTCATGTTTTTGGCCCGTAAGTTATCACTGATAAAATTGTAACGTCCGCTTAAAGGATAATGCTAAGTTAATTGCCAGCCATATGTGTTGCGAATGCCTAACATTTGCGAACCAACCCAACCTTATTCTTTGGTGAATTTGATGATCAGGGGGGGAGAGTAATTCTCTGCTAGTAATTAGCTCACGCGTACACATACTCTTCTAGTCTGGTTGCCACTCTTATTCTTGCTTTTTCGCCAGACCGCCTAACGTTATATTTGTTCTCTTCAGGTCCATCTTTTTTCCCATTTTAACGCTCCTTTCCTTTACATCTCCAGAATATTTTTCGCGACTCGTCAGCGTCATTGCTGAAAAGTGCTATATCGTCCGCAAAACACAAGTAGCTAAGGTATTCTCCGTTAATCCTTATTCCTATTTTTTGCCGTTCTAGTTCTTTAAATATTTATGGTAAATGTGCCGTGAACAACATTGAAGAGATTGTAACTCTTCGCCTGACCCCATTCTCGACTAGGATTTTCCTGCTTTTTTGAGGAATACGGGAGCTGCGGTATTGTTTTAGATGTTGGTCGCGATGGTATCTACAGATGTTTAGGTATTCCTTTATGGCATAATTATTCCGGAACACTTTGAAAATGTGATGCTCCTTCATTACCCAGACGCATGAGTAGGTGGTGCAGCAGGCCTTTCGTCCTTTTAGTTGTGTTGGAGAGAATATTGACTTTTCTTCTCGTCCTTGCACGGTTCCACAGACTTCTGGGTCTCGATGGCACACTAAGACCTGTGGGGGTTCCCCGTCCACTCCAATGAATTTCGGCCGCTCGTCGACGTAGCTCAACAAACCATTTATTAATAAAGCTTTAAAGCTGTTAGGGCAACAACTACAAATAGATAAAAGCAAACTTCCGACAACACTTCCGCGCCGGTCCAGCTAACCTTGGCCCCGGCGGACCGCACGACGCGCACACACGCACACCTCTCGACTGTTCGCCGGCAACTCACCCCGCATCTTGTCGGCCGGCACTTTCGTAGCCGATCTGTGCGACGCGCGCATCCCTACTGCGCAGCACGTGCCGTTATCGGGCGGTGATTCACACAGACCCCAGTGGAGAAGTCGTTGTAATTAAGAAGCATTTCTTTACTACGGCGTCAATGTTAGTCGATCAAAGCCGTTGGGCCGCGAATAAGCTATTTTAGCACCGCTGACTTACATAACGATATGTGATGTTTATCCGCGATGCGCAGCGACTATAGGGGCGCCACTGAAAACCGCGTAGCGGCGGCCGTTGGAACCGCTCGCGGGTCGCGTAGCAGACGCCTCATTTGCGCGCGTGCGATTCGCCGGTTGTGCGCGTCCCAGATAATTACTTTTGCGGCAACAGTGTGCGCAAAGGAGCCGCACTTTATAATAGTGGACATGTGTCCGATGTCACAGCTGTGTGGGACGACAATGTCCCCATACGCGACAAGTGTTTGTCACAGACAATCGACAACGAGCTTCTCCTATGAAGTGGAGCTCATCGTAAGTACACCGCTTTCTTTATAACGTCCCGATCACTAACGCCTGCATGCGTTGACGCGTGAACCAATGTTTTTTCTCGACACAGTAGCTTCGTTTACGCGCCATGTGCTGATATAGTAGATTTTGAGGGAGCGCTGTCGCACCGGTGTATAGATTTCACAGGTGCGGCCACGCGAAGGGTCAGCGTTGGTAAATCTTTGAAACCAGCACGATAAACTTGTGAAAAAATAAACGATAAGCTTGTCATCGTCGGTGCAGAAGCGCACAGCGAACATTCTGCACCGATGATCGCAGTCCAGTGCCATCAATAGGTAGAATGCAGCCGATTTCGTATAGCACACGTGTGATTCCACGGCGCTTTTTTGAAGGAGCCGTCACCTGCCCTACATTCTCTCGCATTGCGCTTCGTGCCATTCGTTTTTCAAGTGAGCCAAGGTATCGCGTCTTATCAGTAATAACAACCTCATGTGAATTGTAGTGTCTACAATGCAGGCGAGGCGACCAAGTGTAAACGTAGTAGCGTTCGCTGAAAACGTAGCGACAAAAAACAAGAAATAAAAACACGGTAATCGTTCTAACACTGCCGTAAAAAAAAGCGCGATTGCTTAGCTTCTACGTCGTACAGCCGCAATCCACCGCCGCCGTCGCTTTCGCTCATGAAATGGCACCGGAAACCTGTAGATGTGCGTTCCTGGCGATTTTTTGTGTGTGTTTGAGCAGCCGACAACGCAGCAGGTATTTTTCGACATCGCTGAGGCCCGTCAGAATCGTTAAATCACGATGAAAAACACATCCATCCGTGCACTCACGTATAGACGCTCGCGGGAACACTGCTCGCCGGGCCCCGCGAGCGCTTCCGAGCCATGGCAGCAGATGGCGTCGTCGGCGCTTTGCGCATCGCCTATTGGCGCAAGGGCCATTTGATGGCCAAAGAGCGCCAGGTCATCGTAACGAATATGAAAAATGATTATGGTAAGCGGCTGTAAAAGGGCCTTAAAATTCCTCGCGCAAAAGGCGGGTAAAACATATATGTATTAAAATCATGAGCGTGACGTGAAATGTATGGGTAGTGGGAATGAATAGCGAGAGAACTAATAGCGTATAATGAAACTACGCGTATATGGCATGAGCACGAATGCCTCGTCAACGCCCTTGAGACAAAGGGCTGCGAGGCAGGTGCTTCTTTAAGTGTAACTACCGCAGCAGCAGCCTCTGTTAGGAGGCCATGCTACGGAATGCCTGAGTAGATTACGTGAAAGTTACCAACTTCTTCTAAAAACGCTAATAGTGATTGGTGTTTAAAAACCGATCCCTACCGATGAACATTGATGGGTGTAATGGTATTTGTTGTCGGTAGGGCAATGGGAAGTGTTGTTTCTTAAGTCTGTCTAATTCTTTACACTGTAATAAAATGTGAAGCACGGTTAGTGCTTCACCACATCTTTCACACAAAGGTGGATCGCCACCAGACAGAAGGTGCGTGTGTGTACTGTGTGTGTGACCGATTCTAAGTCTGCAGAGTGCAAATTCTGTGTGGCGTGACTTCGATACTGGCGGCCAATTTCCCAGATGCGGTTTGATAACGTGTAGTTTATTTTGTGTCTGAATGTCCCATGTGCTCTGCCAAAAGGCCCTGAGCTTTCTTTTGAGGAAGGGTCTTAGGTCTAGTGTGGGAATAGCTATGGATGTATTGGGACTCTTTCCGTGGGCGGATGCTGCTAGCTGGTCCGCCAACACGTTGCCGTGGCACCCAGCACACTACGACATGTTGCTCGAGTGTGTTGATCGTGCATAAAAGAGTGTATAGCGAGACAAGTACAGGGTTTTTGTGTTTTAGGGGCGAAGCTCCTTAAGGCGGCACCCGTTCGTCCCTCGTAGTCGTAGTCGTAGTAGTCGTAGTGCGTAACCAGTCTTACGCTTTGACCTCCAAGGTGGTGCCGGTGGGAGATTTTTTCTGTGCGTTGTTGAACAATAAAAAATTCGCAGCGTAGGCGTTAACTAAAAGCCGAATTCTTCTGTCTCTCATTCCCCATTAGCAGCCATTAGCATGTTCCAGTAGGAAACGTTAGTAGAAGTAGAAGTGTAAGTGTTAGCTAAAAGCCGACTTCTTCTGTCTCTCATTCCCATTAGCAGCCATTGTTTACCTCCAAGGTAAACCTGGCCTGGCGAGATTTCTCCTGTGCGTGATTATACAATAAAAATTTTGTTCAAAACGCCGTTGATTGATGAAGTAAACCAACGAAAGACGCCAGATGTTTTGTAAACGCAAAACGAAAGACCGCCAGATGTTTCTAAAGCAAAACGAAAAGACGCCAGCTGCTTAACGAAAGACGCCAGATGTTTTCTAAAGCAATGGTTTTCTAAACAATGAAAATTCACAGCGTACATGTAAAATTAAAGTGAGCTGCAAGTCGTCATAACTCTCATCGAACCTTTAGTATAAACGCGCCCGATCTCACGTCGGTGATGATGTACTGGGCAGAATTCACGGCAGATTCACGGTTTACCGATGAACCTCCGCAGCTTCGCCCACTCATCATCATTCACTCCGTGGATATGCTGTGATTTTTTGCAAAGTTTTTAATGCTTTGACCACGCTTAGGGAATCTGTGTATATAACTGTCTTTTGTAGTGTGTAATTGTTTAACGAGTTGAACGGCCGCAAGTATCGTGTAAGCTTCTGCTGTGAATATACTTGAATAAGGGTGCAGATTACCGGAATCGGAAAAGGATGGACCAACAGCTGCGTACGACACAGAAGTATTGGACTTTGAGGCGTCTGGAAAGAATTTTGGACAAGTGTATTTGTGTTGTAGTTGTAGTTCGAGGAAGTATGTACGGATATGTGCAATAGGCGCGTGTTTCGTTACTTCCACGAAAGGTTCATCGGAAACTATATGCTGACACCGCCACGGCGGTAGTTGTGCAGTGGGAGCCATTAGAGAGTGTTCGAAAAGTGCACACCCATTTCCTCGGCTAAGCCCCTCAGGCGAAGTGAGTAGGGCTGTCTCAGCGAAGGACGGTGGTCAAAAAGGGCAGAACTGGATAAATCATTAATTGTGGGGTTTGCGGGGTGTTCCTTGTCTGCCTTGACTTTCAGATAGTATAAAAACGACATGTAAGATCGCTGCATGTGCAGCGATGACTCGGTTGATTCGGCGTAGAGGCTCTCCAGTGGGCTGGTGCGAAAAGCGCCCGTAGAAAGACAAATGCCCGAGTGGTACAGGGTCAGGCATCGTCAACGCGCTTGGTGTCACAGACTGATAAATGATTGCCCCATAATCTACACGCATGCGTATGAGGCTTTTATAGAGATTCAACAGCCACTTCTTGTCACTACCCCACGTAGTGCATGACAATACCTTTAGAATGTTCATGACTTTTATGCACTTGTTCTTTATGTGCTTGAAGTGTGATATGAAGGTTAGTTTCGTGCCTAGAAATATGCCTAGGAATTTCTGCTCCGTTTTCACCGGTAGCCGCTGACCGTGCAGCTCAATGTCTGGATCGGGATGGAGGCCTCTCTTTCCTGAGAATAATACGCAAGTGCTTTTTGGCGGGTTAAGGCTGAACCCGTTCTCGTCTGCCTATTTGGTTACCTTGTTCAAGCCCAGCTGCACCTGCCGCTCACACATAGAAAGATTGCAAGATTTATAACCGATCTGCACGTCGTCGACATATGTGCAATAAAACATATTCCGTGGCATACACAGACGTAAAAAATTTTTTCTTAATTAAAACGTGTGCAACTAAGGACCCACCTTGTGGCACTCCCGTTTATAGGACAAATGTTCGGGACCAGGACATTTCCACTCGAAACACGGAAGTCGATTGGATAAGTAACTTTCCATTATACCATAACATTCTTCCACGAACACAAAGGGGACAGAATATTATGAGAACTAACGACAATCACGCCAAGGGAAAGTACAGGGGGTGTTATCTGTAGTATGTAGAATGGGTTTAAAAAAATGTGAAGAAAGTAAAGTGGACGAAAGAATGACTTGCCGCGGCAGGACCGAAACTGCGACTTCGAATAAACGCGTCGATGCTCTACCACTGAGCTACGGCGGCGGTCATACATACGTCCAATTTTGGGGGTAATATGTTGGATTAACATAGGGAGTGTCAGTCCGCGACCAATCGCCCCTGGCGGCGAGTGTGGAAACTCTTTTTTTGCCTCTTGGCGTCACGTCGCACGTGATCTTTTACGGAGTGGCAGCTGAACAATAATCCCTCGCACTACTTGAAGCATTAAGTCTGCCAGACGGACTCGCTATGAATGAAGGAAAGCTATGATTTTTTTTTCAAGGGCTCGTTATCTTTGATTAGACACAAATTAATGAGAAACTAACAGACACTAACGCCAGGAAAGTACAGGGGGTGTTATCTGTTAGTATTTTAGAATGTAAATGTGAAGAAAGTAAATGGACGAAAGATGACTTGCCGCAGGCAGGGACCGAACCCTGCGACCCTTCGATAACGCGCTCCGATGCTCTACCCTGAGCTACGGCGGCGGTCATCCGTCCCGTCCACTTTCTGGGGTATATATGTTGATTAAACCTAGGAGTGTTAGTCAGCGCCAATCGCAGCCATGGCGGCGAGTGTGGAACACTCTTTTTTTTGCCTCTTGGCGTCACGTAGCACGTGATCTTTTTACGAGTTGGCAGCTGACCAATAATCCCTCGCATACTACCTGAAGGCATTAAGTCTGCCAGGACGAGACCCTCGCTATGAATGAAGGAAAGCTATGATTTTTCAAGGGCTCGTTTATCTTTGTTAGACACAATATTAATGAGAACTAACAGACAATAACGCCAAGGAAGTACAGGGGGTGTTATCTGTAGTATTTAGAATGTAAATGTGAAGAAAGTAAAGTGGACGAAAAGATGACTTGCCGCCGGCAGGGACCGAACCTGCGACCTTCGAATAACGCGTCCGATGCTCTACCACTGAGCTACGGCGGCGGTCATCCTCCCGTCCACTTTCTGGGGTATATATGTTGATTAAACCTAGGAGTGTTAGTCAGCGCCAATCGCAGCCATGGCGGCGAGTGTGGAACACTCTTTTTTTGCCTCTTGGCGTCACGTAGCACGTGATCTTTTTACGAGTTGGCAGCTGACCAATAATCCCTCGCATACTACCTGAAGGCATTAAGTCTGCCAGGACGAGACCCTCGCTATGAATGAAGGAAAGCTATGATTTTTCAAGGGCTCGTTTATCTTTGTTAGACACAATATTAATGAGAACTAACAGACAATAACGCCAAGGAAAGTACAGGGGGTGTTATCTGTAGTATTTAGAATGTAAATGTGAAGAAAGTAAAGTGGACGAAAAGATGACTTGCCGCCGGCAGGGACCGAACCTGCGACCTTCGAATAACGCGTCCGATGCTCTACCACTGAGCTACGGCGGCGGTCATCCTCCCGTCCACTTTCTGGGGTATATATGTTGATTAAACCTAGGAGTGTTAGTCAGCGCCAATCGCAGCCATGGCGGCGAGTGTGGAACACTCTTTTTTTGCCTCTTGGCGTCACGTAGCACGTGATCTTTTTACGAGTTGGCAGCTGACCAATAATCCCTCGCATACTACCTGAAGGCATTAAGTCTGCCAGGACGAGACCCTCGCTATGAATGAAGGAAAGCTATGATTTTTCAAGGGCTCGTTTATCTTTGTTAGACACAATATTAATGAGAACTAACAGACAATAACGCCAAGGAAAGTACAGGGGGTGTTATCTGTAGTATTTAGAATGTAAATGTGAAGAAAGTAAAGTGGACGAAAAGATGACTTGCCGCCGGCAGGGACCGAACCTGCGACCTTCGAATAACGCGTCCGATGCTCTACCACTGAGCTACGGCGGCGGTCATCCTCCCATCCACTTTCTGGGGTATATATGTTGATTAAACCTAGGAGTGTTAGTCAGCGCCAATCGCAGCCATGGCGGCGAGTGTGGAACACTCTTTTTTTGCCTCTTGGCGTCACGTAGCACGTGATCTTTTTACGAGTTGGCAGCTGACCAATAATCCCTCGCATACTACCTGAAGGCATTAAGTCTGCCAGGACGAGACCCTCGCTATGAATGAAGGAAAGCTATGATTTTTCAAGGGCTCGTTTATCTTTGTTAGACACAATATTAATGAGAACTAACAGACAATAACGCCAAGGAAAGTACAGGGGGTGTTATCTGTAGTATTTAGAATGTAAATGTGAAGAAAGTAAAGTGGACGAAAAGATGACTTGCCGCCGGCAGGGACCGAACCTGCGACCTTCGAATAACGCGTCCGATGCTCTACCACTGAGCTACGGCGGCGGTCATCCTCCCGTCCACTTTCTGGGTATATATGTTGATTAAACCTAGGAGTGTTAGTCAGCGCCAATCGCAGCCATGGCGGCGAGTGTGGAACACTCTTTTTTTGCCTCTTGGCGTCACGTAGCACGTGATCTTTTTACGAGTTGGCAGCTGACCAATAATCCCTCGCATACTACCTGAAGGCATTAAGTCTGCCAGGACGAGACCCTCGCTATGAATGAAGGAAAGCTATGATTTTTCAAGGGCTCGTTTATCTTTGTTAGACACAATATTAATGAGAACTAACAGACAATAACGCCAAGGAAAGTACAGGGGGTGTTATCTGTAGTATTTAGAATGTAAATGTGAAGAAAGTAAAGTGGACGAAAAGATGACTTGCCGCCGGCAGGGACCGAACCTGCGACCTTCGAATAACGCGTCCGATGCTCTACCACTGAGCTACGGCGGCGGTCATCCTCCCGTCCACTTTCTGGGGTATATATGTTGATTAAACCTAGGAGTGTTAGTCAGCGCCAATCGCAGCCATGGCGGCGAGTGTGGAACACTCTTTTTTTGCCTCTTGGCGTCACGTAGCACGTGATCTTTTTACGAGTTGGCAGCTGACCAATAATCCCTCGCATACTACCTGAAGGCATTAAGTCTGCCAGGACGAGACCCTCGCTATGAATGAAGGAAAGCTATGATTTTTCAAGGGCTCGTTTATCTTTGTTAGACACAATATTAATGAGAACTAACAGACAATAACGCCAAGGAAAGTACAGGGGGTGTTATCTGTAGTATTTAGAATGTAAATGTGAAGAAAGTAAAGTGGACGAAAAGATGACTTGCCGCCGGCAGGGACCGAACCTGCGACCTTCGAATAACGCGTCCGATGCTCTACCACTGAGCTACGGCGGCGGTCATCCTCCCGTCCACTTTCTGGGGTATATATGTTGATTAAACCTAGGAGTGTTAGTCAGCGCCAATCGCAGCCATGGCGGCGAGTGTGGAACACTCTTTTTTTGCCTCTTGGCGTCACGTAGCACGTGATCTTTTTACGAGTTGGCAGCTGACCAATAATCCCTCGCATACTACCTGAAGGCATTAAGTCTGCCAGGACGAGACCCTCGCTATGAATGAAGGAAAGCTATGATTTTTCAAGGGCTCGTTTATCTTTGTTAGACACAATATTAATGAGAACTAACAGACAATAACGCCAAGGAAAGTACAGGGGGTGTTATCTGTAGTATTTAGAATGTAAATGTGAAGAAAGTAAAGTGGACGAAAAGATGACTTGCCGCCGGCAGGGACCGAACCTGCGACCTTCGAATAACGCGTCCGATGCTCTACCACTGAGCTACGGCGGCGGTCATCCTCCCGTCCACTTTCTGGGGTATATATGTTGATTAAACCTAGGAGTGTTAGTCAGCGCCAATCGCAGCCATGGCGGCGAGTGTGGAACACTCTTTTTTTGCCTCTTGGCGTCACGTAGCACGTGATCTTTTTACGAGTTGGCAGCTGACCAATAATCCCTCGCATACTACCTGAAGGCATTAAGTCTGCCAGGACGAGACCCTCGCTATGAATGAAGGAAAGCTATGATTTTTCAAGGGCTCGTTTATCTTTGTTAGACACAATATTAATGAGAACTAACAGACAATAACGCCAAGGAAAGTACAGGGGGTGTTATCTGTAGTATTTAGAATGTAAATGTGAAGAAAGTAAAGTGGACGAAAAGATGACTTGCCGCCGGCAGGGACCGAACCTGCGACCTTCGAATAACGCGTCCGATGCTCTACCACTGAGCTACGGCGGCGGTCATCCTCCCGTCCACTTTCTGGGGTATATATGTTGATTAAACCTAGGAGTGTTAGTCAGCGCCAATCGCAGCCATGGCGGCGAGTGTGGAACACTCTTTTTTTGCCTCTTGGCGTCACGTAGCACGTGATCTTTTTACGAGTTGGCAGCTGACCAATAATCCCTCGCATACTACCTGAAGCATTAAGTCTGCCAGGACGAGACCCTCGCTATGAATGAAGGAAAGCTATGATTTTTCAAGGGCTCGTTTATCTTTGTTAGACACAATATTAATGAGAACTAACAGACAATAACGCCAAGGAAAGTACAGGGGGTGTTATCTGTAGTATTTAGAATGTAAATGTGAAGAAAGTAAAGTGGACGAAAAGATGACTTGCCGCCGGCAGGGACCGAACCTGCGACCTTCGAATAACGCGTCCGATGCTCTACCACTGAGCTACGGCGGCGGTCATCCTCCCGTCCACTTTCTGGGGTATATATGTTGATTAAACCTAGGAGTGTTAGTCAGCGCCAATCGCAGCCATGGCGGCGCCATGTGGTGTCGTAGGCCTTTTCCATATCGAGAAACACCAAAAGAAAGAATTGCTTGTTGACAAAAGGGTCGCGAACTTGTGCCTCGATACGGATAAGATGGTCAGAGGCAGGTCTACCCTCTCGGAAACCGCACTGGTATGGGTCAAGTGATTTGTTTGCTTCGAGGAAATGTATAAGTCGGTGGTTTATTATCTTTTCGAAAGTTTACAAGGGCAGCTTGTCAGTGAAATGGGCCTGTAGCTCACAACGGAGGATGGGTCGTTGCCCTGTTTTAGAACCGGCATGATAATGGCTTCTTTCCAGGCCGAGGGGATCTCGCCGGAAAACCAAACCGCATTCTACAGGGAAAGGAGGGTTTTTGGGGCTTCAGATGGCAGGTGTTTCAACATTTCATATACAACACGGTCGGAACCTGGGGCGGATTTATTGCAGCAGTTCAGCGATGCCTGTAGCTCAGCTAAGCGGAAAGGTTCATTGTATGCCTCCTGGTGTTTTGTGGGTTTACGCACTAGTTTCTGTTTTTCGATTCATGTTTTGTATCGTTGGAAAGCTTCAGAACAGTGCGACGAGCTGGACACCTCTTCGAAGTGTTCGCCCAGGAAGTTCGCCTGGTCTTCCATGGGCCTTCGGTGTTTACAAGAGGAAGGGAATGTGATTGTCGACCTGCTACCCTACTAACCATGTTCCAGATTTGGCCTCCTGTGTATATGATTTAATGCCCGATAAAAAGTTCTGCCAACTTTGCCTCCTTGCCTGTCGGCGTGTTCTCCTGCCTTGGGACTTTATGTTCTTAAAACTGTCAAGATTCTCAGCTGTCGGAGAGTCCCGAAGCAGCCAGTTTTTGGCGTGCATTTCGACACTCAGTGTTGCACCACGGCACACGTCTTTTGCCGGGCAGTCCAGTTTGTGGGATGCACTTAGTTGCAGCATCCGTGAGAAAAGCTGTGAAGTATTCTTCTGCTGCATCTATGCCTAGACCCCATATATCAGTCCAACTTAAGCGAGTAACTTTACGAAACTCTTCCCAATCGACTTTGTCAATGTACCATTTGGGAACATGTGGGGGGCATTCATAGATTATTGGTGCACTCAAAACTATTGGGAAGTGGTCGCTTCCATAAGGATTATTACCGACGTTCCATTTGTGTAGAGGTAGGAGTGATGGAGATGTTATGGTGAGATCTATGGAGGAGTAGGTATTGTTAGCGAGGTTATAATATGTTGGCTCTTTCTGATTCAAGAGGCAAGCGCATGAGGAAAAAAGGAATTGTTCGATTAGTCGTCCTCGCACATCGCAGCGTGAATCACCTCATAGACTGCTGTGTGCATTGAAGTTCCCAAGGACCAGATAAGGTCGTGGTAGCTCATCTATTAGGGGCTGGAATTCGCGTTTATTCAGTTGGTGATGCGGAGGTATATAAAGGGAGCAAATGGTGACGAGTTTGTTCAAAAGAACCGCTCGAACAGCCACTGCCTCAAGGGACGTTTGGAGTGGTAAATGTCTACATGCTATTCCTAAATAACTACAATGGCTACACCACCGGACGAGGCTACGGCATCGTCCCGGTCCTTTCGGAAGATAATGTAACTGCGTAGAAAGTTGGTGTGCTTTGATTTTAGGTGTGTTTCTTGTACACACAGCACTTTTGGCGTATATTTGTGTAATAGTTCTTGGACGTCGTCGAGATTTCTAAGGAGTCCTCTGACGTTCCATTGTATGACTTGTGTTTCCATATTGGAAGTAAAGTAGTGCTGTGTGTACGAAAATGAAGTAGCTGTTGTTCAAGCCGAAAGTTGGGACTTAAGTAAAAGAGCCGTCGGTGGGCCCTGTTATTGGCTTTTTTATTTTCTTAGCGCGCTCCAAGGAGCTACGCCACTCTTTCGGCACCAGGGGTACCGGAGGTGTGTCCATTGCCTCGTGTGAGGCACTGGGCGCCCGCGTACGCGAGCTGGTGGCTTGCTTTTCCGACCTCGCCTGGCTAGGCGTGGTCGCGAGACCCGACGACCCTGGAGTCGTCGGGATCATTGGCTTGTTAGGTGGAGCAGTCTTCACTGCTGCCACCACGGGGGCAGCCGCCACGGCCGGTGGCTCACTTTGCGTGAGCTGGGACAGTGGCGGTGGCCGACGCGACGCTGCCCCCTAACATGCCGCATCGGCATAGGTTGGGCCGTGAAAGGCCGAACACCTTCTACGTGCTTCCTTAAATGAGATGTTCTGTTGGCCCTTCAGTGAAATTATATCTTTTTCCTTTTTTCCAATTTGGGCAAGAACGTGAATACGCAGCGTGGTCGCTGTCGAAGTTCACGCAGTGCGGAGTTTCATTGCAGGTGTCCGAGGCATGGCCTTGGACACCACATTTGGCATATGTAGGTCGACGACGGCAGCTCTGAGAGCCGTGGCCAAATCTTTGACATTGGAAGCATCTCCGAGGGTTTGGGATATACGGTCTGATTGTTGTCTTTGTATAGCCAGTTTCAATGCTTTGTGGAGTTCACTGGTGGCAAAGGTCAGTATCAAGTGTTTAGTTGGGATTTCTTGGTTATTTCTTCGGATGACGATTCGTTTTACATTTGTGACATGCTGGTCCTTCCATCCTTCAAGAAGCTCAGTTTTGGATAGGTCAATGAGATCTGTGTCTGATACAACTCCACGTGTGGAGTTCATGGATCTGATGGGTGTTACAGTGATGGCGATGTCGCCGAAAATTACGAGGGTCATTAGTTTGTCAAATTTTGTCTTGTCATGGAGTTCGAGAGCCAGGTGTCCACTGGCCATTTTTGTTACTTTATTAGCCAGCACCTAAGGTAGCTGTCAGCGTTCTAGATACTACGAAAGGCGACACGGTTCTACCTGTTTTCTGAGTCTTATCACAGTGCACTACGTGATAGTGGGGGAATACATCTTTGGGTCGTGTGAGGAACGTGAGTTCATCGGTGCGTACGCGCTTTGAAGCGGTACGACCTGTTAGCAATGGGAAAGCTTTATGCACGATAGCGGGATTTGATTTAGCAGCGGTGGCGGTCACCCACCATAGAGCCCAACAAGGGGATGCTACACGATTCAAAATATGGAAAACATGCAGACGCCAGCCGTGTGCCGCTACTATTACCCAATGCGCATAGGCCAAGGTTGGCTATGTGCTCAAGGTTAACCCAGGCCGCCTACGAAAATTGGGAAGTAACTGAAGAGAATAGGAAACAGGACAGCGACGAAAGAAGATAGGAAAGTGGAAGATCAGAGAGGGGGATAGGAAAAGGCGACCGCCGATTTCCCCTGGGTGTGTCAGCTAAGGGGTGCCATCTACGTGAAGCCGGGGCCAAGGGGATGTGTTGCCTCTGCCGGGGGGCTTTAAATGTCCAAACACCCGGTGTCGGCTCAACCCCCAGGATCCCCCTTTCCCCGGACACGGCAAAGCCACGCACGGCTAGCCGTGGGAGGGGGTCGAAACCCCTCCCATTAGCTCGGGTCCGTGGTGTCGCTACACACCAAACGCATGCTTGCGCAGACGCCCCTGCTGGGACTGCTGACTTACAGTAAGTAACTACAGCCATACTGAACTAACGTGGTCGGCACGCAGCCGCCTCAGGTTATAACACGTGTATCAGCCTTTCCGATCAAGTCACTGTACGCATCGAGCAACTGCCGCCGGTGTCCCCATATAAATGAGCTACGTGCTGACCACGACGGTACAGTACTACCGTACTTAACGCATGGTAAACCACCACTGCTAAAACACCATAATAACGGGTGTAAACGGTCACGCCGGCGGCTACCCGACGTCGGCGGGGCCGATACCATGCCAGCATCGGCTAGCTTACATAGGTCCAATGACGGCTTGCCATCAGCTGAATAACGGCTGGCCCGTCTCGGACCGACGCTGGCTAGCCCACATCAGCCCAAAGCCGGCAAGCCCGCATCGGCCCAACGCCGGCTAGCCGACATCGGGCCGATGTGGGTGAAAGTAGCGCAAGCATGATTTGCCGATGTGGGGCCAATATTGCTGCCGTCATTTGCCGACGTTGGGCCGAGATCGGTCTAATGCCGGCGTGCTGCTTGGGTTGTCAGCATGGCAATGTCGGCGCCGCAGTACTGCCGTGGAGCCGCCGTGGATGCTTGGACGCCGTCTTCGGACTCCGGGAGTACTTGTCTGCTTCGAAGGGCCTCGGACGTAGGCGGGCTAACGTATTCCTATGACTGCGCGTTGGGACTGCGCCATTGTAGCAACCACAGGAGAAACAACGCCTGATCACGGGCTGGCTGTTCTATTCTGTTGTGTGCCGTGCAACACCCCCACAACCCAGTTCTGCCTCTTCGACTTCGGTCAGCACAACTTATATTAATATATATATATATATATATATATATATATATATGTATGTATTGTTAAGCTGTTTATTGGACAGCACTCGGCGACAATGAGCTATGGCGACAGTCAAGGCCAAAACACGGGCTCCGAGCGCGAGCGCCGTTTAGAAGAGGACGACCCACTAGGAGCCGCTGGAGAGCGCAACCGTTAAACAGTACCAATTGCTTCGCCACAATTACCCCGGGTACGAAAAGGGGAGCCGTCCGGCGACCTAACAGCTCGTCACTATGAGTGGGTCATAGTAGGCCTTGAGGCGCTCCACGATGACTATGTCGCGCCCTCGACGGCGCATGTCCGAAGCTGGTTCGATGGGTTCGATCAGGTAGTTGACCGGGGATGTTCGCTCGACGACCCGGTAGGGGCCTTCGTATTTTGGCAGTAGTTTTGACGAGAGACCAGTTGCAGTGGTAGGGACCGAGAGCCATACGAGTGCTCCGGGGAGGAACGTGGACTCAGAAGTGGTGGTGCCACCGCGAAGGCTGTTCTGCCGCTCTTGTTCGTGCGTTGTAAAGAACTTTGCAAGCTCGCGACACTCTTCAGCAAGCCTGGCTGTGTCAGAAATTGGCGCACAATCAGATGGATCCGGCTTGTAGGGTAGTATCGTGTCAATAGTGTGCGACGGGTGCCTTCCGTACAACAGGAAGAAGGGTGAAAAACCAGTAGTGCTTTGAGGGGTGGTATTATAGGCGTAGGTGACGAACGGCAGAATGGCATCCCAATTTGTGAGATCGGCGGCGACGTACATTGAGAGCATGTCGCCGTGCGTGCGGTTAAAACGTTCGGTTAGGCCATTCGTCTGCGGATGGTAAGCAGTAGTTTTGCGGTGAACAGCATGGCACTCTTTGAGAATGGCTTTGACGACTTCCGACAAGAAGACACGGCCTCGATCGCTGATAAGCTCCTAGGGTGGACCGTGACGCAGCATGAATCGGTGTAGCAGGAAGGAGGCAACATCGCGCGCTGTAGCCGCTGGGAGGGCTGCGGTTTCGGCGTATCGCGTTAGATGGTCGACAGCAACGATGGCCCAACGGTTACCAGCCGACGTCAGAGGAAGTGGTTCATACAAATCGATGCCCACGCGCACAAACGGACGGTTAGGGCAAGGTAATGGTTGTAGACCGACTGGTGACATGTGCGTTGAAGGTTTTCGGCGTTGGCAATCGAGGCAGGAGCGAACGAATTTCTGCACGTAGCGGTACATCCCTCGCCAGAAGTATCGTTATCGAATGCGCTGGTAAGTTTTGGATACCCCAGAGTGCGCGCATTGCGGATCAGAGTGGAAGGACTCGCATATTTCAGCACGCAGACTTCGGGGTATTACAAGTAGCCACTGGCGGCCGTCGGCGTTGTAATTGCGTCGGTGCAGTAGGTCGTCACGAACGGCGAAATGGTGGGCTTGACGACGCAACGCGCGAGTGGTTGGTGTTGCCGACGGATCAGTGAGCAAGTATATCAGCGAGGCGATCCATTTATCCTTGCGCTGCTCGGTAGTGATGGCGTGAACATCGATAGCAACAATGTGAGATACTGAGCAGGAGGCGTTGTCGTCAGGCAAGGGGGAGCGAGAGGGCGTCGGCGTCAGCATGCTTGCGTCCGTTGAGGTACAGCACGCGGATGTCGTAGTCTTGCAGGCGAAGTGCCCAACGGGCGAGACGGCCTGAGGGATCCTTCAATGAAGACAGCCAGCATAGTGCATGATGATCGGTGACGACATGGAATGGGCGACCATACAAATAAGGTCGAAATTTTGTAAGAGCCCAGATGATCGCCAGGCACTCTTTTTCCGTGACGGTGTAATTGGTCTCGGCTCTAGTAAGCGTACGACTTGCGTATGCTACGACATATTCGGGGAACCCTGGTTTGCGCTGCGCAAGAACAGCGCCGAAGCCTACACCGCTCGCGTCCGTGTGTACCTCTGTTGGGGCCGTAGGGTCGTAGTGACGTAGTATGGGAGGAGACGTCAATAAACGACGGAGCTTGGCGAACGCGTCGTCGCATTCGGACGACCACGAATGTAGGGGCCCGTTACTCCCAAGGAGCTTCGTCAGCGGCGATATGATGGTGGCGAAGTTGCGTATGAAACGTCGAAAATATGAGCACAGTCCGACGAAACTGCGCAGTTCTTTGACGGACGTAGGTTTGGGAAATTCGGCCATGGCCCGAAGCTTGGCCGGATCGGGAAGGGTTCCGTCCTTGGACACGACGTAGCCTAGGATTGTCAGCTGCCGTGCTGCAAATCGGCACTTCTTCAGATTCAGTTGGAGGTCGGCGTTGCTCAAACGCGTCAGAACATGCCGCAGACGTTGAAGATGCGTGGAGAAGCCCGGAGCGAAAACGACGACGTCGTCCAGGTAACACAAGCACGTGTGCCATTTCAAGTTGCGCAGAACGGTGTCCATCATGCGCTCGAAGGTCGCGGGCGCATTGCACAGACCAAACGGCATGACGTTGAACTCGTACAAGCCGTCGGGCTGACAAAGGCAGTCTTCGGTCGAGCATCACCAGCCATGGGCACTTGCCAGTACCCCGAGCGCAAATCGAGAGATGAAAAGTATTCTGCTCCTTGGAGGCTGTCAATCGCGTCGTCGATTCGCGGCAGCGGATAAACATCCTTCCGAGTGAAACAGTACCAATTGCTTCGCCACAATATATATATATATATATATATATATATATATATATATATATAAATGATAGTAATGTCATTACCGTGCCTAATGGTTCCTACCTTTAACACTGGACGTATCGGCCCTCTACACAAACATCCCTCATTCGGACGGCGTCTTGGTGGTTGTTGAAGCGTATTACAAATTTTCCGGTGATAAGCCAGTAGAGAGCCCTACCATAGTGACACTACTTGAAATGATTCTCCAGCTGAACAATTTCGCGTTTAATGAAGTCCACTACTTACAGGTTAGTGGCACTTCTATGGGAATTAAGATTAGACCGAACTATGGAAACATATTTATGGGGAGGCTTGAAGAGCAATTTTTACGCAGTCGCCATTTAAAACCGCTATGCTACAAAAGGTTCATTAACGACATCTTTATTTGGCCTCAAGGTGAATCTCAACTTCTCGAATTTATATCAGATTTTAAAAACGTTCACCCATCAATATGCTTCACGCATGCCTACTCGGCGGAAACTATTAACTTCCTTGACGTCGCTGTATGCCTATGCAACGGGAACTTATTCACCAAGCTTTATCAAAAGCCTACGTACAACAGCAATGTCTTCATTTCAACAGTAGTCACGTTAAACATTGTAAGTCAAGCATCCCATACAGTCAAGCAGTCCGTTTTAAACGCATTTGCATAGAGCAAGCAGACTCCAGCGCCAGCTGCGATAAACTACGTCTTTTTCTTCTAAAACAGAACTACCCCGCTCAGATTATTGATGACGCCGTGGCACGCGCAGACAAGCTTGACCGTAAAACGCTTATATACGCAGAGAAACGTTCCCTTAGCCTCAATAGCGCTAACCTAGTACTCACGGATAGCGCGTCAGCTCCTAATGTAACACCAATTCTGAAGAAAGAGTACATGTTGACTCAAAGCGAGCGCTTAAAGAAAGTTTTTCCAGAGCCACTCCGCACCGTGTATCGGCGTTGTAGTAATTTGGAGGATATCCTTACATCCTCCAAAGTTCGAAGTAACTATATTCCACAGGCTGGTTGCCATCCATGTCACAAACCTCCATGCAAAGTATGCACTCAGATGACAACCACCACTGCCGGTTGAAGCACCGCCAATGGTCTTAACTTGAAAATCCGTGGCGATTTCACGTGTGAGACAGATAATGTTGTTTATTTGCTTGAGTGCTCCATCTGCAAGTTGCAGTACATCGGTCAAACCGAAAGTGCATTTCACTACCGTTTCAACAACCACAAGGCGCATTTGCACTCCATGCTTCATTTGCCAATATCTAGACACGTCACCAGCACCGGGCATACCTTTGAATCATTTACGGCGACTAAACCGGGAGAGGTTTGAAATTTTTAAGGTTAAGCATTCCACGTCGTGCTCTATGATTGAGAATTCATCTATGCGACTGTACTTGAGACATTCTTTGACATAAATATCTACGCCACCACCTTTCCTTTCATGGCGTCCCAGACTGTACGATGCCTCGCCATGAAAAACTGGCGACTGTTCACAATCTGATAGCCAGGTCTCTGTGAAGAGCATGAGGTCAAACTTAACATTTGTTTCCTGAAGCCAAACACCAATATCATCCACCTTGTTTCTGACGCTTCTGGTGTTCATATGTACAACGGAGAGAGCACTAATGCTGGCATATTGTGTCCGAAATTTCTCAATAGTGTAATACGTTTTTTCTTGGGGAATGGCCATGATAAGGCAAAACAAACACAAATAGTAAAGTAGCGATAGAAAGAGCTTGAGCTGTCGCACTGAAGTTCAGCATTAGCTTCCAAAGACGGTGACCTCGGGTGCAATTTCGTTCAGGTCATTTTCAGTGCAGATGCGAACCACTTCTGCGCTTTCATCTTTACGGGCAAAATTCTTTCCTCCAGACGTCCAAACGAACTTCCATCCCGCCTGGCGCTTCCTTTGCAGTGCTTTCGCCAGCAGTTTTTTATGGCACCGTGTTAAGTGCTCATTGACGTAGAAACACACACTTCCCTGCAAACCAAGCGCATGACATTGAATTTTTGCTTTCCGCGCTTTTTTCAATAAGTCATTCCGCTTGGTTCTTCGGACGAAACGAACAACGATGTTGATCACTCCTACTTTAGGTGTAGAGACAAAATGACAGACATCAATATCTGCTTCATCAAAGATCTCTCCCACTTTCTCCCCTATCATTTGTATTACTTCAGTTGGATTGTTACCGGTTGGTACACATTTAATTTCGAGATTATTTTGTCTTTGGTACTGTTCTCATTCCTCAACTCTTTCTGTTAGCCCTTCGTTCTCTGCCTTTAACGCAGAGTTCAACTGAACAATCTCCTTCAGCTCCTGCCCGCAGGCCCACAATTTCTGAACGAAGACTTTTGAGGTCATCAAAAGCCCCCGAGCAGAAACCCACGCTCTCTTTCAGCTCTCGCATTTCCAATCTTAGGTCACGCTTAAAGCTTTCAAGCTGTCTAGCAATGTCTTTGGTTTTCTTCACCTCAGCACCATCTTTACATTCCTTCGCATCTTTTCCAGAGTTTTTTGCCATACTGACAGGGCCGAAACAACGCCAGTAACAGTCAACAAAAGGTGTTTCAGTGAAGGCAATGACAGGGCAAAGTATCAGCATAAAGAAAAAAATTGAACCATCTCCCCGAAGGGAACCCTGATGGGATGCGAAGCAGCAGCGTTGCGCACGGGTGGCGTCACGGGTTGAACGACGCTAACGCGGGTGCTGCAGTGAGCGCTGGAAGATTCGTTTGAAGTGAAACTTGGTGTAGCGTTTACTGGTGTAAACGTTTGTTTGAAACGCAGACACGGGAGGCGATCGGGCGTTGGAGCCGGCAGCTGCGGGCGCTCCGGCGGGTGATCGAGAGAGTGACGTACGCGCGCACTTGCGAGGGAAGCGGCGTGCAAGGGGAGCGTGACGTCAACGCCCAGCTGCGGCGTGACCTACTTGGCACCGCTCCAACACCTGGACTGGCATGTGTGCTGGAAGTACGAGCCCCGCGCCAAAAAACCTCTCCTGCCGTACACATCGGCACATAGTAAACTTGTTAAGTGGGGAATCATTCAAGCATGCTTGCACAACGCCCTTGTTAAGCCCTGTCATCACTCCATTGACGACAGCTTCTCGCAGATAGGTAGATTGAAGGCAGCCGGCTATCCCCGTCACCTTCTCGTCTCCGTTGCTGATAAGCTGCGGGAAAGGTTTAAGCAGTCGAGTAGGTCTCCTGATCTTCAGGCACCAGCGAGAAAAGGTGGCGGTTATCTCGTATAAACATGACATTTCTCACAAGCTAAAAAAGATAGGTGAAAAGGTGGGCATCTCAGTCGTATTTTCGGCACCGCACAAGCTGTCTGAGCTGAGTGTCAGGACCAACCCTATAAAACGGGATGAAAGCGCATGCAAAATTAACCGCAAGAATAAATTCGTTGACCGCTCTAGTAGCGTTGTTTATACCATTCCGCTCTCATGCGGACAGACTTATATCGGCCAGACGGGCAGGTGCCTTAAAATACGTTTGCAGGAGCACAAGAAAAAGGTACGCAGAGGGACAGAATGTTTTCTTGCAATGCACTGTTCACAATGCCGGTGCGCTCCAGCATTTGATAACACACAGATTTTAGCTAGGCATTGTCAGGATACCCTATCGGAAAACCCAGTGGCACTGTCCCAGTGCCATACCTGATTATTGGACCAGTGTGGCGCTGGATACTGGGACGCTGGCACGCTGCGCACGGCACACTGGACGCTGGCGCACTGCACACTGGGCGACCCGTTACGGGCCGAAATCGGGCTTTTAAATTGTTTCTAGAAGCAGTGGTCATACCCCGATCGTAATTAGGGCTAATACGCGAGCACCGCGACAAAAAAAAAAAAAAAGAAAAACCTCGAAAAAAAAACACCGAGCGGGAGTCGAACCCACCACCTCGATGCCGCATACATCCTGAGTCTGACACGTTACCGCTGCACCACTACTAAAAGACGGGACACCGGCACTTTTTTCTTCATGTTATAACTACCTCCGGTAGCCAGTATTTTCATTTTTCTCGTTTACAAACGCAGATTTCAGTTTCTTCGTGTTCGCGAGAACCTAAGGGAACGTAGTTAATTTGTTTTTCGTGTGCTGCCTAGGATCGGAACGTCTGTCTGGCCCGTTCTGCCGCAAAAAATATTAGCGTAACCGCAGATGTGTTGCGGCAATCGCACTGGCTCGCTAAGCAGTCAGTCATACCTACGTAAACAACAATGTGCATCTGACCTGCACACTGAAGGCTTTAGTTTTCGTCACCCGTTTGAACACATTTTCTGTTCTTTTTGTTTACGTTCCGCGTACTATACAGCCGCAGTACAGCATCCTAGCCGAACCGGCCGTTAGGCTTAGAGCTGTACTCCGTGCGCCGCGATCGCTGTGAAGAACGTGGATATTCCAATTACGAAGAATCTAATAACCGTTAGAATGTAGTTTCGATCATACTCGACTCAAGCGAGGCCATATTAGCACCTCGACTACATGAATCAGAAGCTAAAAACTCCGAGATTGAGCGTTACATTGGCTCACTGTTGCCGGTGACGTGCGGCTTTCAGCGGTACGAGCCCATATGGAAGGACTAGCTGTTAGCGTAGGTTGATGTTATTATCAGACTAATACTAATGTCATATTGTGTTGCGAATGATAAGTTGTTTCGATGCAGTTATATGAACTACATTTACGACACTTGATCACACACTTCAGAGAAAGCGCGCACGCGAGCGCTCGACAGACGATTGCTTCAGCGTATACAAACCTCCGTCGCTTAACTAAAACTAAAGCTAGATATGTACAGGACACACAATAGAATATTTCAAGATATTCCGTAAGTTTTTCTTTTGACTTCTCGCGACCCAATACCAAATCTTATATGAATTCCACTTAGTGCGTCCAGTTTTTTCCAATGTGCTGCCAGTGTTCCCAGTGCGCGTGCAGACACTGTACAGCGTGGCCAGTGCCTCCCAGTGCGCTGTAAGACACTGGGCCACACTGTACAGTGTTCCCAGCGTCTTTCAGCGCACTGGGCGGCACTGGCCACGCTGTACAGTTCTTCGCAGTGCCTCCCAGCGCACTGTAGTACACTGGGGCACACTGTACAGCGTTTCCAGTGCCACCCAGTGCGCTGAAAGGCACTGGGAGGCACTGGAAACGCTGTTTTTTCCGATAGGGTAGCACGCGCATAATCATTGAAGCTGCAGCTATCGCTAAAGGCAATTGCATTAGCAAACCTTCAATCGCCCTCACTGACAAAGAAATAGATTACCTAAGTTGATCCGGTCAGATAACCTAGACATACTCCGGTTGCTTCTACTAACGTCTTTTCGCGGTTTTGTGGTTTTTGCTTATTAATTCTTTTTGTTTCTTGGTTCCCTCTCCATGTCTGCCGTCATGCGCAATTCAAATGAGCGGTGAACACGTGTGCCTACTTGTTCTCGTTTTTCCACGTTTGTGTTAATAAATTTCAGTTGGAAGTCAGCGCTAGTCCTCGTCGGTTCTTCGTCCTTGTGTTACACGCGCTGTTCACGTCACCAACACCTGCGCCGAGGGAAGCGCGTGGCCTCGCGTTTGTGCGGACGGAGGGGCGGCGTTACACAGGCTAGTCAAAGAGCTGCATCGCATCTAAAACGAAACAGCATCAAGCTCTACCTTCGGCAACAGCAGCAGTTTAGGTTATGGATTACAGAGTGCAGAAAATTTTACGAAGTAGAATCACCAGCGTTTTACCTTTATTAGCACCTGACTGCTTGCCACCGTTGCCGCTGCTGAAGTAAGCGAAAGCCAACGCCCACAAGATGAGCTTGATAACCAGGTTTGGCCGAGCCGCTCACAGATGGCGTCGGTGACAACCACGTCACAGGTAGAGGAACGCGCGCCCGAACAAAACTTTCCGTCCAAGAGCCTTTCGTTCCTGCAGTAGATACTTCCCGGAATGTCCACAGGTTACTGGCTAAGTTGCACAGCGATGGCGGAATTCCTGGCCCGCCGTGAGCAGTATACGCTGGACCTTCCCTGCACCGAGGTCGCACCGGGGGCCAACTGTAAAGGTTAGACGACCTTGATTAGCACCTGACCGCTTGCCACCGCTGCCGCTGCCGAATTAATGTTTCTGTGATTTACCGGCCATGATCGGGTGAGAAAAAGAAAATGTGTGATTTCTTTGAAAATTTGCTACAGTATGGATGCTTTCATAACGAACCACTTTTGTTAATGGGTGACATTAATGTTCATATGGCCGTAGATGATTTCTGGACATCTGAGCTGCACACCACGATGGCAACCTACGGCTGTAGTAACCTCATAAATACACCTACGAGAATAACAGAGCATAGTGCGACTCTGCTTGATGTGTGCATGCCAAGCCTGAACACAAATGACATTACCACTGGTGTATTATCAGCCGATATAAGTGATCACTTACCTGTTTAATGCCTTACAGCGCTTGGTCAGCCTAACGCTATAAAAAACAATTCTCAGCGGCCACAGAGAAGGATAAACAAAGCGTCTTTAAATGAATTCCGAAACCTCGTTTTGAGCCTTGCACTGGAGAGATGTTTATATTGCTGAAAATGCACACATGACTTACACTATTTTTTAAAACAAAATACGAACATGTTATGGCCACGCATTTCCGGTCTGCTACTTAAAACAGAAGTCTAATAACGCGCGAAAGCCGTGGAAGAATCACGAACTAAAAAAGAGATAAAGAAAAAACACGCCATGCACCACACTTTCGTTAAAACACGCGACCCAAACCTCCTAAAAGCACTCAAAAAGCTTCGTAATAGCTTGACCAAAAAAACTGAAAAACGCTAAAAGCATGTACAACGCGCACGTTTTTCTGCAAATTAAGAGTGAACCCAGAAAATTGTGGGATGTTATTAACACAATAACATGTAGGAATGCCATTCACAAGGCACCGGAAACGATAATCTCGAACGGACAGCCTCTGTGCAATGTGGATATAGCAAATGCAATGAACGATCCCTTTATAAACGGTGCCAAATTCAAGGGCGAAATCCATAAAAGCAATGCTGTAAACACAAATACTCAACAAATACAGAGCTCTATTTTCCTTCGGCCAACATGTGCAGAGGAAATTGTAAGATACTTAATGAAATTGAAGTCTAATGCAGCTGCTGGGATCGATGAAATCAGCGCTGAACCTGTTCTATATATAGCCCTATTAATCTCTCAGGTATTATCATACATCATTAATCTTACTCTGGCTTCTGTAATATACCCAAAGGAACTAAAGGTTGCGAGGGTAGTTCCTGTCTACAAGGGCGGCACGCAGGATGACCTATCAAACTATCGGCCCATTTCTGTCATATCCGTTTCTTTTCGAAAAATTTTGAAGATGTCATACTGGAAAGAATTAATACATTCTTCGAAAAACATAATGTTCTTGCAAAAAGCCAGTACGGTTTTCAAAAACACAAATGTACGGAACAAGCCCTTTTTTATATCAAGGATAACATAATCGAAAATATTGAGAAGAAAAACTTTACCCTGGGTCTGTTTCTCGACATTAGGAAAGCTTTTGACTCCATTGACCATGAGATATTATTAGCAAAGTTAGACAAATATGGCGTCAGGGGGGGTAGCAAAACGTTCTATTAGTAATTATCTGATGGGGCGAAGGCAAACTGTTCTCCTAGAAACATTGTCATCATCATTATTGGAAATTAAACAAGGTGTACCACAAGGATCGAAATTAGCCCCGCTGCTTTTCCTTGTTTATATAAATGACATAGCTGCTATTCCAAATTCTCCGGAGATAATTTTGTACGCAGACGATACCAATGTATTTTTTGCATCAAATGACTTACATGAACTAGCAAAAACGGTTAATACATCTTAAAGTCACTGTAACTTTGGCTTAGTAAAAATGATTTACAATTGAACGTATCCAAAACAACCTACATCCTCTTCAGACATATCAGCAAAAATGTTAGCTACGAGACGTCTATTATGTTTGATGGAGTCATCCTCAACAGAAAAACAGAACAGAAATTTCTGGGAGTGTGGTTTAGCGTGGACTTATCCTGGAATTGGCACATAAGACACCTCTCCAACGATCTATCTAAAGTAGTACGAACCATACACAGAATCGCACACTTTGTACCGATCCCCGTAAAAGTCTTGCTCTATAACGTACTCTTTTATTCAAAGTTCTGTTATGGAGCATTAGTATGCGGTACTACCACCAAATCTAACTATTTACGACTCGTACGACTACAAAACGAAGTTCTCCGCCATTATATAAATTACACAGGTCGTTATAAGCCTCGAAACTGCGTCGCTGTTCGTAAAATTTTCATTGATTCGTGCAGATCAGATATATTACCTAAAAATGTTGCAATATATATACGAGCAAAAGGTGTACCATGTGATGAATCAGAGTCGTTCTGTAATGTACTCCCTCCGACACACACACAGCTCCACACTCTACAAACGAGAACAAAGTACGGCAAACAAACAATTTAAAAGCGAAGCATTTCTTAGCGAACCTTTGGCACTTTGAGCTTTTCTATCTATCTATCTATCTATCTATCTATCTATCTATCTATTTCGCCGCCTACGTCTGGGTGCTCTCACGGTCGCCTCCTTAACTTGGTGTAGACGAAAATGGGCACGGGAGGGTAAGAGGATTTCACGAATGTGATTGCTGGGTCATGACATGAATAACCTGAAAATCCTGTCGCGTACGTCGTCAAACCCTTTCCACTAGACACGCAGGTGATTGACAGTTCATATCTACCCTGGAACGGCGAGAACAGACATTGGTAACTTAAATGCTAGAGCGTTAAGGAAAACCAACATCGGCAGCTTTGACTCGACGAATGGAAGAAAAAATGAAAATTAGGATCCCAGCAGGAATCGAACCCAAGCATTCTGCGTGGCAATCAGGTATTCTACCACTAAGCCACGCCAGGTCTGTAGACTGGTTTGGAAAAGCAGCCTACGCAGGCGTAATATTGGTGCAACGTCAATTGTGGTTGTGGTGCTTGCTATGTAATTTTACAAGAAAAGCAATAAACACTACACGATATTCCTACGATATGTACTCCTACGATACAGGCGTCATATCAGATTAACGTATGTGGTTCTAGTGTTGGGTCCGCTTTTATAGCAGTCTAATAAACATTACGTTTTAATTCCTATGATTCAGCAAACTATATTGAAGCATTCCTCGACCCCGGAGGAATACATTAACGAAAGGTACATATGATATCCACATCACCCCATCGTAAAGTGCACTTCGTCCACCAGAACGACGCAGTGTCCTCTTCATTTCTTACGAGGCTGGGCGATGGCCTCATGTTGACCGAGGATGATGCCAGATTTATTGACAGTCGCTTTGTAGACTAGACTACGTAGACCACATACGCCCAGGTAGTCTACGAATGCGACAAGCACCATCCACTTATGTTGGTCTACGTAGCACTATCCAGGCCTACCAGCCTCGACGGCCTATACCTCACCAACGCGAAGGGTGGATTCAGGTTCCGACATGTCACCGGCTCTATCGACAGACAATTTGTCAACAAAATGACCGAGGCATCCATGAATTCCAGCAGTTCTACTATACCACGTACCTCAATACACATGGACTCCTCGTCACCACCATCATGACCGGATCCTATAACAAGTCATGACCAGCTGCTGGTGCTCACAGACCACGGCGATGATGCATGCCCTTGTTCAAGAACTGTCAAGAACTTCTTCCACACATGCACACTGGTTCGTGAAACGTGCGTGCGTTCTCGGGACACATATAAGCACTACATATCAGCTTACCGCTTCCGGTGTGGGTAATACCCAGGTTGCCATCGGCAGCGTTACCCAACCGTAAACAACTGGTTATATAACACATATGCGGCTCTTCAACATATATGTGTGCGTATAAAATTTATACAAACCTTTAGCGTCATTTTGTAACCTGTCGCTCAGTAAAAAAATTACGCCACAGTCACCTTCCCGCCGCATGCTTCGCATAACATCGACTCCCACGGTACGTGGGATCTGCCGAATTTTTTTCATACCACAGTATTTGTCTTTTAAACAAAACAGAAGGCCAAGTTAATTACGAATGTTCCTCGTCCGTCTTTAAAAAGCAAATCAAATCCTTAATAATTACAACTGAATTGCATTTCTCTTTCCATTGATTTTCAAGATAAAAAAATTGCTCTACACTGGTAATGTATTCTGCTTCTCTTATACATATTTAGGGCTTGTTCGATGTGACATAGCAATGTGTATGGTAATTATGTGTATATCGTTTGAAGTGATATACAGAGCATTGTGTATCCAGAATTTGGTGATTTCTGAGATAAGTTGTAAACTTTGCAAAAATATGTAAATAATCTGTATGCGCATATTGCCTATATTCAGTTTGAACGCTATTTTTTGTTTATGTTTGATTACCGATATGCCCAGTGTTTTAGTGTGATGTCTAATAAAGATTGCCAAACGCTGTCTGAAGTGTATGCGGGGGCGAGGACCCTCGTCAGGCTCGCAAGCCTTTAGTCCTCGCCGCCCTCTTGATTGATCAAGAAAATAAACATTGAATTGAATTGAATATTGGAATCGGGATTCACGTCAGATTATAAGCGAGAATGCGCGAGTCATTTTTAATCCACAAGTTCAACACGGTTTCTAGTGGCTTAAACGAAAACGCGGGTAAGCTGGCCGGCGTACTTGCATAGTATTGTTATGACTGACAGTGGGTGGTGACGCACTGACCCTGAGAATGGGCGGCCGATGCGTTCTCACACTACTAAAACACTTGCATCCATCACAGAAACGGAATCCCCCGGGACGGAAGTAGTAGTAGTAAACATTTATGAAGCTGTTATATACAGAGAGGTTGTTCGGGAAACCAGCCCCTAGTGGGTGCGCTTCCTTACAATACGAGGTGGAGTTCCTAGTCAGGAACCCTATTGGTCGTGACCGCTGTCCTGACACGCCGCGCCATGGCTTTTTGGGCCGGAAGGTCCTGGCAGCCGAGCAGGGCCGCCTCCCAGTCCTCTCGGGCTGGGTTGGAGTTTGGGGGTAAAGAAAGATTGAGCTGGTATGCCCATACTATGTGGTAGGTGTCAACCACCTCCGCACAGTACAGGCAGAGGCCGGAAAAAGAAGAATCAAAATGTTTAAGCACTGCCGGGCACAGTAACGTATTCGTGAATAGTCGGAGATGAATTCTCTCGTCCGGCTTTCTGAGCCCTTTGCAAAGCACAGGAAAGCGGCGGTGGGAGTCTCGATAATGAGTAGTTATACCATTAAAAGTTAGAAGAGGAGAGTACTCTTCTGGATCAGAGGGGTCATCGGTGGCGAGGCAGTGGCCCGTGGAATGAGTACGCGGGCGGTAGCATGCGCTGCCTCATTGCCTACGAGGCCCTGATGTCCAGGAGTCCAGATTATTGAGCGGGAAGAGGGGTAACCTTCCCGCGAACAACATTTAAGAATTTTGGCAGCTAGGGGTGAGATCCATCCCAGTTCAAAATTTCGACAGGCTTCTCTGGAGTCTGATATTATGGTTTTAGAAGTGTCATGTGAGATGGCTTGGGCTATGGCCACCTCTTCAGCATGGGTAGCATTGGGTGCGCGGAAGAAGAGCCAATCCACATGCCTGTATTGGTGGAATACGGCTGTCGTATACCCACCCCCGTGGTAAGGGCCGGCGACATCCGTGTAAATTACGTTTTGTTTAGAGCCGTATCGGCGCCGGAGGGCAAGAGCCCGCGCCTCCCGGCGGCCAGCGTGTGACTCATGGGACACATTGGTGGGGAGGGGTCGAACATGGATCGCGTATTTCCAATGTTCGGGCACTCGTACCCGCTCCTCTTTGTGGAATTCATGCCTGATGTGTAGGCGATCTAGGAGTCGTCAGCCTGACGGTGTCTGTGCCAGGCGGGTGTATTGGCTTGTTAGGTGAGCCTCCCGGAGCTCCCGGTAAGTGTTGACCACCCCCAAGGCAAGAAGTCTTGCGTTGGAAGTAGAAATGGGGTGATTTAGGGCTCTCTTGATGATTTTTCGGAGGATGACCTCCAAACAATCTTCATCATGCTTCCGCAAGTGCAGGTACGGAGCCGCATACAAGATGCGACTTGTGACAAAAGCATGTGCGAGACGAAGCGCATCCTTGCTTTTGAGACCCCCCCCCCCCCCCGCTTGTGAGAGACCCGGCTGACCAGCGGCCCACCTGTTCTCCAACCTTACGATGTTTGTGAAGTGTTGTCTCGACTCGGCGGTGTTTGTGAATGTAGAGTCCAAGGACAAGGATCTCCTGTGCCTCTTTAATTGGTCCACTGAGCAGGGAAAGGTTAATGGACGAAGTGCGTTTCGGTGAAGGCCGAATGTGCACGAATTCTGATTTCTGTGGGGAACATTGGAGGCCGCAGTATGCCGCATATTCCTCCACTACATGGGCTGCGGTTTGCAGGCTGTCCTCCATGTCGCCCAGGCTTCCCTCTGTGGCCCACAGGGTGATGTCATCGGCATAAAGCGCATGCTTTACCGCGTCGACAGCAGCCAGGCGGGCCGGGAGCTGCACCATAGCCAAGTTGAAAAGCAGAGGCCACAACACAGCGCCCTGTAGTGTGCCTCGCGTGCCTAGATGATAGGGGCCGTATTCCTGATCTTGGATGCGAATGTATGCAGTTCGGTCAGTAAGAAAATTTCGGGTGTAATTGAAGGCGCGCTCGCCACAGTGAGTGGCACTCAGGTGCGCTAGAATGACTTCGTGCTTGACGTTATCGAAGGCTCCCTTAAGGTCAAGCGTTAGAATGATCTTGTCGTTATGAGGGTGTTCTACGGGAGTAAGTATCTCGTGGTGTAGTTGTAGGAGTATGTCCCGCGAAGATTTCTTGGGTCTAAAGACGTACATAGAGTCGGCGAAAATGTGGCGCTCTTCCAAGTAGGAGGAGAGATGATCGCTGACCACAGTTTCCATTAGCTGGCCCGCCCAAGAAGTAAGAGAAATGGGTCTGAGGTTCTCAGTGTTGATGGGTTTCCCTGGCTTTGGTATGAACGTTACTACAGACGTTTTCCAATCTAGGGGGATGGGTGTCTTTCCACACCAGATGGCATTAATGCAGTCGAGAATCGACTGGTGTGCTGTATAGGGTGGATTTGCTAAGATTTTGACGGTGAGCTTGTCTCGCCCGGGAGCCGTACCCCGCCTCATTTGGCTAGAGCGGCGCGGAGGTCGTGTAACAGAAAAGGAGCGTCCAGTGCCGAGTTCTCTCTGCCTGCATAGTGATACTCGGGTCCCCGCAGGTCCTGCTGAGTGCAGAGATGTCAGTCCCGTAGTGAGAAGGCTAGTTGTGTTGTGGAGCCTTGGAAATTGTGAAAGGCTCGGTGTAGATGTTTTTGTGTTTCACCTCGCGTTTGAGCGGGGTCAATGAGACTGTGGAAGAGTCTCCATGTATTACGGCCAGACATTTGCCTGCCGGCAGTATTGCATTGATCTACCCAATTTGAGTCGGCGAGCTGGGCAGCGTACTCGGCCGCCTGCTGGGTGAGATCCAGTATCCGTATGGGGAGTTTGCGGTTGTGTTTTTGCCGGCGCCATCTCTTTGTGAGGCTGTGACGGGCTTCCCAAAGATGACGGAGGTGGTTATCCACATCCGGTCCGTGAGCTGTATTGTAGTCTCGTGCTTTCTTAGTGTTTGGAGCATAGATTGGGCCCACTGGGAATAACCAATCTGTTGAATGGGAGAGGCAGATACAGACTTTCGGAAGGCGTCCCAGTTCGGTAGGTGAGCCTGTGCGATGGGTCGTTGTAGGGGTCGTGTAGAGAATGTGGTACTGAGAATGCTGGGGTCGCTACCGAGGGTTTCCTCGGTATTGAACCAGACTGCACGTCTGATGTTTTTTGTGAAGGTTAGGCAGGGGCAGGTGTCCCGGCTGACAGAGTTACCTACACGAGTTGGTTGCGCAGGGTCGATATGAAGAGTGATGCCCAGCGTGGAAGTTAGCTCCGCAAGTTTCCTTCCCCGCATCTCTTCCTTGCGATAACCCCAAAGCCTGCTAGGGGCGTTCAAGTCGCCCACTATTAAGAGGAGTTCACGCCCTGCGAGCTTCAGTGCCCTGCTAAAGATGTCAGCGAATGCGATGTTTATGAGTTTAGCTTTGCAATAAATATTGAGGATGTGCACCGGGGGCTCGGTTCTGCGCAGGGGAAGGACCGTGACCATGGTGTACGAGTAACGGTATTGAAATATCGAGGTCGACCTCTTGCGCAGTTAAGGTTTTATGTACAAGAAGGCAGGTGAATGGGTCCCGCTGAAAAGTGTTATAACCTGAGAGACGCACCGGAGTTGCCGGTCTCCTGAAGGGCAACGACGGCGCACAGGTGTTCGAAGGTTTCCAGATAGAGGCGAAAATGGGCCCTTTTGGCCCTATCCTTGAAGCCTCTACAGTTCCACTGAATTAAAGAAAGTAGTTGAGGTATTCGGTTTCGCGATGTGGGGGCAACGCTTAAGTGCTGTCGCTATATTGAGAATTTGGGGTGGCTGGGAGGGACTCAACCCCTCCTACTACGGTGCCCTGTGCAAGTAGTAGTTCGGAGTCCTCATAGGCTCCAGGGAGGTCAATGGCGTGTGAAAACTTAGAGGGACGGTTAACGTCCTTGAGGGGACTAGCCCTTCGGCTGCGAGGTTTGGTGCCGTAGAGCCAAGTTTTAATGTTACTCCTCACCTGTTGGGTGACATTGACGGAAAGAATTTCGATGCTTTTGCTCATATTGGTGAGTTGTGCCATCAAAACAGTCATAGCGTTTTCAATAGCCTGAAATCGCTCTTCAGTGTTAGAGGGCTCCGAGACGGACGGAGTGGTGGACATGGGTGTCGGTTCTGGAGCGTCAACGGTAATTGCGGTAAGGGGAGGGGGCGGTGACGCGGGGGTAACGGGCGCACTGCCTGTCTCCAAAGCGGCAATTTTGGTTAGAAGCTGCGCGTTTCGTGCCCGCAGCGCAGCGAGCTCTTGTTTGAGCTCGAGGAATTCGGGGGAGGAGGTGGGGAAGGAAGAGCGAGAAGAGGAGGCGGCCCTTGCCCCGGTGCCCACCTGAGAGGATGTCTTCTTGGTCGGCCGCCTGAGAGCGCCAGCATCGGTCAGGGGTGGAAAGTCCCCAGCTGGGAGCACGGCGGCACTGTGGTCAGGTCAGGTTGACGTCTTCTGTGACGTCTGTGGTGTCTTGGGTGGAAGTGGCGCTTGCTGATTGGTGCGTCCGGCAACAGGGTTCTTGGGGGCTTGGTTGGGAGCTCCCGGGTGACGTCCTTCGGGCGTGACGTCAGATGTCTTGGGCCCTGACCGCTGCTGCGGGGAGCCGCGGCCGCCATGATGCCCGCCCGGCTGCTGCAGGCGGCGAAATCTTGCTTTGCATGCCTGGGATCCGGTGAGGTGTCCCTCGCCGCATACCAGGAACGATGGCTTGCATTCGTGTGGTGCCATTCCCTCCTCAGAGGCACCCACAACCTGACCACAATCGCCTCAGCGTTGGTCGTTCGGGTGGGGACACAGCTCTACCCGGTGGCCCACCGTCCCTCAGCGGTAGAAGGCCGGTATGGTGCGTCTTTATTCGCGTACCGGGGTCACGACACTGTTATAGTGCACAAACCGGGGCACGTGGCGGCCCTCGAAAGTTAGGAGGGCCACTGAAGTCTTGTCCAGCTTTCTGATGAAAGCGATGCTTCCACCCCGTCAGTGGAGCTTTGCTTTCAAGGAGGCGGAGGTCTCCTGTTCGTGCACCGTAATGACGCCGCGGCACACTTCACCACTGATTTTGGCGCGGCCGATCATCGGAAGGGACCCTGTGATGTTTCGAGCGAGAATTCTCGGGAGAGAAGGTACGCAGATTTGATGTCTTCGGTTGCGACAACGATGATATTTTGCTCCCACATGGGCCACACACCGATAGAATCACTGTTGGTAGCGTTCACATATGAGGTGACCTTGGCGCCTAGTTCCCCTGGTTGAAAGGTAGCTTTGAGATCCACCATTATTCGAGGCTTCAGCACGATGGTGATGTCTTCCGCAGCAATGCGGGGCATAGCGGTGGGCCGCCACGATACACGGGATGTCTTCTTCTTGGGTGGAATCTTCGCTGATGTGGCCTTATCGGTAGCCGAGCCCTTGGTAGCTTTAGATTGCTGGCGACGCTTGCGGAGCGCCACCACGGTGAACAGTCCCTCATCCACGATATCCGTAGATGGAACGGAGCCTTCCGACGTTGAGGCAGAAACTTCTTTCCACGCTAAAGTAGTGGAATCGTATCCACGGAGAGCGGTGGCCGCCCTATGTGGCTGCGGCCGCGGGGAAATCCCCACGCAGTCGGCGTTCGGTCCAACGCTCGTTAGGGCGAGCGCGGTGCCCACGAGGTGAGGTCAACAAGTGGGCATAAAATGCCCAAAAAGCGGCCCACCTGGATGAGAATGGTGTCTTCTGCTGCCGAATGATGTTAGGAAGACAATAGGCTCAGTTTTGGTGAGGTGTCAAGCAGGGTTACGCTGGTCCTGACGAAAAGTACAGGAGCGGAGTCCTCTCTCGTCGCGCGCCACAGGCGGCCTCTCCCGGGACGGGAAGCGACCGACAATGGGAAGAATCTCGACCTGACAGAAGGATGTCCAAGTTGGGGAAGTTTCCACAATTGGCCACCTGGACTTGGATTGGTGTGCTGCCGGGACGACCTGTCCTCTATGTTTTGACAGCTGTCGCCGCAGACCCTTTTCTACCCTTCAGGGAAGAGGCAGATTGACATGCCCGAGTAACCTGTTTCCCGACTAGCCCCACAAGCGTGTCGTTGACCGCCAGACGTTTGTTGTTTCAGGAGTGCAACGGACCCCTCAGCGAGAGTGAAATACACTGGTACCATGGTGGGTGGTGTCGTGTGTGTTATTGGGTGTTATCAAGAAGGAAGAGCCAGCCTGAGGGGTTAAAACGATGGTGTTGCGTGAGAAAAGACGCTCTGAGCCCTCGGTTACAGGCTCATCCGGTTTGCTCGTCGCTGAACTCGTACCTTGTCTCTATGTAATTGAATGTACAAAAAAATCATAGCATATCCACGGAGTGAATGATGATGAGTGGGCGAAGCTGCGGAGGTTCATCGGTAAACCGTGAATCTTCCGTGAATTCTGCCCAGTACATCATCACCGACATGAGATCGGGCGCGTTTATACTAAAGGCTCGATGAGAGTTATGACGATCGTGGTTTTCGGACGTTAAACCCCAGATATTATTATAGAGTTATGACGACTTGCAGCTCACTTTAATTTTACGTGTACGCTGTGAATTTTCATTGTTTAATCACGCACAGGAGAAATCGTACACACGCACTACCTTGGAGGTCTAAATCCAGTGCCTATATTTACGGGGTGGTCAGTGAAGGTTGTGCAGCGTGAGCGGTCGGTTTTTTTCAATGAAGACGCTGCCGCGACGCTGCCTACGTCGGCGCCGCTACGCCGCGAGGCAAGATAGGGGGGGGGGCGTAGGAGAGGAGAACGAGGGGGAAGCGTAGGAGCGGAGAGGGCGATACATATCACGTACTGTCGCAGCGCATTGTCTTTAGGGAGCCTTCATGTGTGCACGCCCCCTCCGTTTATAAGACTGGTTATGGGAGGGAAGGGAGATGGTGAGTGGAGAGGGAAGGGGAGAGGGGTAGAGGACATGGGAGAATGGTGAGGGGCAGTGGAGAGGGGGTGTGTGGAGAGGGTATGCGCAATGCGCAGTAAGGGTGGTCACGCCGCACCACCACGACCACCACCACCACCGGACAGATACTGCCGTTTACTGCCGGCTGCCGGGAGATACGCCGGACAACGGAGACGTGACAAGGTTAGACTAAGATGAGCTACGCCCCTAAAAGTGCCAGTAAACATGCTTGTTATCGTTTTCCCAACTTGCTAGCATCAGTTCCTCAACCCGAAGACTCGACTACGCTACCAAACGGAGTCTGGGTACGACGCAGTGACGGAGTCTGGGTACGACGCAGTCCTATCGTCGCAATAACTGGTTGCAGCGGAATGACGGATCTAAATACCCGGTCGCAACAGTATGCAGTGCACACTTCCATGCTGGCACAAACTTGCCTTTGTTGGACTGTACATGCATCCTTTAGAGAAAGTGTTCTTTGAATTTATTATTATTTTTTTTCATTTTTTAATTTTTTGCCCGATGCTATTCGCAGAGTGCGCTCCTGTGCTAGGTACGCCTTGCACGGCGCCAATGAATCTTATATGTTCATGTGTCGCGATATCTCACTGGCTAGTGACGCGGTTTCTTGTCTAAAGGCCGAGACAGACGGTACGGTTTTCCATGCGATGGGACGTCCGACACGGCGGTGGGGAAACCGGAATGATGACCTTTCATAGCATCGGACAGCCACCATTCCCTCTCCCCCACCGCCGCGTCGGCCGGCACATCGCATGGAAAATCGTACCGTCTGTCTCGCGCTTAACGCGATATTTTTGTTTTTCCTATTGTTATTCGCAGTGTTGTGTCCACCATGCACGTATAACTTGTTGTTCTCGATGCACAGAACGTTTGATTGTGGTGCACTGCGGCACACTGTGAAGCTACACACCTATAAATACTGTCTGTCACATGTATTGCATTCATTCTGATGAAAGCTGGCCCACCAGCCGAAACGTTAAAAACCACATTTCGTATGTGAGTCCTGCTCTTCACTCATATATATATATATATATATATATATATATATATATATATATATATATATATATATATATATATATATATATATATATATATATATATATATATATATAGTTGTGTGAAAATAATCACGCAGACCACAATAGAATAAGGAATGCAGAACGAGACTACGACTTTCGTTGGTTTGGCACTGTGTATTTTCACTAACGTTTCGTCTGGTGGACCACACTTTGTCAAAGTAACAAGTACATCATGGTGGGTTTTCTTATAAACAGGCTGAAGTTAGATAGTTTCAAGGAACTTATCGACTAGCAAGAATGACATCATAAGATAGCCGTCACACGCAGTCGACATAGATTCAAGCGTGCACATTTGGGACTCGTGGCATTGAAGTCATGTTACACAGAGTAAGATTGCACACGCAGTTGATATGGCATTACACACTAGTGATATGACAGAATTATTGGACTGCACGTCACATGGAGGAAAAGGGGGGGATGACATCAGATCTGCGATTTACCTACTTTTTTCGCAGGAACGTAATCACATGCTAGCATTAAACTGCAAACAGTCTTGAGATCGCAAACACAAAATCTACGCAGCACTAAGATCAATTTTTGCTTTTTAACTTTTCCTGAAGTACGCTTCAAACACGTCAAGGCTAATACGAGAACAAACTAAAAAACTAAAAAAAAACAGCACAGACACCGTACATGATACACACAACTCGGTACGTCAACACGTAGTGTGATACGAAAGCTGAAAAATAGTGGGTGATTACCAGCGTAACCATTGAGGAAACACGACCGATATTAAAAACACAGCTGCCTATACCGTTGAAGACCAGGTTATGAATAACAGTGCTTAGTGGGAACGCTTGTAAGTGTGCCTGTGCTTCCGTTGATACCGGATGAGACAGTGTTAAACTTATAGATTAGGTGAGACTCGCGGGCTTCACGATCATGATGAGAACGAAAGCCTGAGTCAAGTATAGTGGCCCGAATATTATCAAAAGAATATCCAGGTAAACGAATGTGTTTTGATAATGCTAGGCTAGGAAGCTTATTGTAATGCGATCTATGGTTGTTAAAGCGCAATCTAAATGAAGTTTCCGTTTGGCCAATGTACCGTTTTTTTGCAGACGGTACACTCAAGCCTGTATATAACGTTAGAACTATCGCAATTAAATGAACCTCGAATGTTAAGGGAGAAGTCTGAAAACGTGCTGATGGCTTTCTGTGTCGTTTGCAGATGTAGGCACACCTTACAACGTGCTTTGTTGCAGGGTGCACAGCCGGTTATTTCGGGCCTATTTACTTTTGATGATGTTAATAAATCTCGGAGATTTTTAGACCGTCGGTACACAAC
>NC_051179.1:189274079-189414078 GCF_013339695.2 Rhipicephalus sanguineus | reverse complement strand
TCTCATGTACGTCATCCCTTCATTCTCCGTGCGCGCGCCCGCGAGAGGAAGGGCAAGCAGCGTTCAGCTTGAAATTGGACCCATTACCGCGGCGCGTAGCGTTGCAAATTTTGGCAAACGTGATCGTGAACGCCTAGTGGATGCATTGCGCTCGTCAGCTCAAAATTGTCAAAGCTGGTGAGGGGCCCTTTAATAAACTGAACATGCCTTGGGGGGTCAGGAAGGCGACTCGCTTCTTCGTAACTCTGACAGACGGGATTGCCGACCATAAGAGTTTTGTTTTCGACGGGTCACAATAGTCCTCGTCTGTGAAATGGTCGGAGCAGAGGTAGTAGCTCCGGCGCACACGCTCCATTGGCGACACCACCAGGTCTTCCCTGTTGAATATTTTATCCAAGATTCACACCTGGAAGAAATGCCAATTTTTTAGTTGAATGGCTGAGATTCTGATTCTTCTACGACACGGTGCGACGTCTCTACCCACACACGAAGAATATCTGGGGTAGCCGCTGAGCTATAGTGACAGAAAAATAAGCATTTCTTTGAGCAACTTAATACTATGTCAAAAAACAAAGCTTAAGCAACAACGGAAAAAATAACAGACTGTGTCTGTTTTTCACTTCATCATTGAATGCACATGCATTGGCAAGTAAGGAGTGGCCAAAACGTATCGCCCATAAAATCACGCACTCAAACTATTCATCAGAAGTATTTCAGAGACAAAAACCTGCCCGCCGTCATGACGAATGGGTCGAGCGTTGATGCTCTTATGTCAGTCCGCTCTCGGTTGCACAGAACTAGTTTACTCAAGCAAAGTAACTACCATCTTAGAAAATAAAGTGAAACATTTTTGCTTACCTGTAGTCATGGGGAAATCTGAAAAACTTGGCACAACTTGAAATCCCCGTGTTAGAACACGACAGAGCCGCACAAGACATGTGATGGTCCGATTTAGCCATATCCGCGGGGCTCGTCTAATTCTTGATTCGCCTGATGCACCTGGTTTCCAGCGTCGACCGTTCTTTGCGCCCCTTGTCAATCTTATCTACACCATCTTCATGATTGGCAGCGTGTCACGACAACCGGAGCGTATGACCACGCGCAATCTGCCCTGCGAAACCGCTAAGCGTGTGGCGAGGGTGAGCGGAGACAAGCACGACGGACGCACGTTGTCATCCGCTTCGCGCGCTTCGCCCAATTTGAAATCCACAAAAAAAAATCTGTAAAAAAGTTAACTGAACAGAAAGATGAGCTCTTCACCTTTCATTCAATTTTTTTTTGTTTCTTAAAACTTGCACGTGACAAGAAATGCTAACATCCTCATCTACATTACCTTTTTCCTCGAGATCTTAGGATGCCCGGCAACCGCTAGGAGCACACATGGTCCTTGAAAACAAAACTAGCATTGAGTTTCCGGGGCCTGGTTTGACTTTCAGCTTCCCGGCCACAAGTTCGGCCAAATAAACAGGTTCATCTTGAACACGCCGGCTGCTGTCTTCGTCGACGTCACGACCACGTGACAATATATCATGCGATATGATGACGGTATCATGTGACGTTACCTTACGTGACATCACTGCCGCATTGAGATGGCGTCATAATGAAGCGACAAATTCTGACGATCCGTGACGGCATCGTGACGTCATCTCGTGATGATGCTTTTTTGCATCACTCGCCCCCGACGCCACAGGACGCGAGACGCCACCGACGTGGGACGCCGACGATCGAATTTCGCCTTTGATGGATCTACCACGCTATGTACCTCTGCTGCAGCCTTTGTCATCCCACAAATGGTTATAGCTCGACGGTACAAAATAGACCACAAGACCACATCAACTGCCGCAGAGCTTGTTGCTATCCGGGAGGCAATCAGATTCATTTCTGGAGAGCAAACCTCGTACATGGACGATATTCTGCGATGCAAAGCCCGCTTTGCAAACCATTAATTGCGTCTTGAGACAAGGTCCATACTATATCTTAGCCATAGAAATTATGGAGCTTCTTCACGTTGCTTCAACAAATGGCCACCTCCTCACCTTCTAGTGGATTCCTGCCCGCTGCGGCATAATGGGAAACGAAGACGCAGACGCGGAAGATGAAGGAGCCTTGACCAGTGTCCCTGAAGTGCGCATTGCGTTTTCACGGCCAGACACGAACGCCCTGCTTCGGTACGTAATGCGTAACCTCACACTTGAGCACTGGTCCAAACCGGAGCGACGACACCGGCGTTTACACAAATGCGACCCCGAAATGAGGTTCTGTATGCCTCGTAGATTAAAACGACACAACAGAAGTATGATTCACCGAAATGGTCTTGATGTGGCCTTCACAAGACGTTGTGCACATATCATCGGCTGCAGTGACACCGGTCCCAACTGTGATCACTGTCAAGTGCCAGAAACACTTGAGCACATATTTTGTACCTGCCCAGCATACGCACGCGAACGACAGAAACTGATTTCCTCTACTGAAGGAGTGCATAATAGGCCATTTACTGATGAGGTTGTGCTGGGTCCTTGGCCTGACGCCAACAGCACAACTTTGGTCATAACGGCGGTCGCAGCTTTCCTACAAGCCACTGGACTGGATGCGCGGCTATTGCACTGCACCATCTAGACGGGACTGTACATACTCACCTCCCTTACTTACCATCGTCCTCCATCATTCTTCTTTCTCCCCTCTCCCCACCCCCCGGGTGTAGAGTAGCAGGCTAGAGCATACTATCGCTCAGGCCGACCTCTCTGCCTTTCTATGAATAAACCTCTCTCTCTCTCGCCTTTGATGAAGCATCTAAGGCTGTCGCCTTAATACACTAGGTGAATCATGAGATGATGATATTTTCAGCATTATGCAGACAGCATTACGGCTTGCATGTAACGTACTTTGCGGAAGAACAATACTTAGCATGCGTAGGAAAGGCAGCAGCCGAAATATTTATTTCAAATATTTTTGAAACAGGCACCAATTAGTGAAAAAGCTTTTACATCAATCTAACAAAATTACGGCGATCCGAGGAATGCTAACTGTTTCGCAGTACGATACTTTTAAGCAGTTACATAATCCTATAGCCTTCCGTAAGAAACAAAATATAAGTGCATGTCCTCGATCGCCACAAGTACTTATAGTCGGTTGCTACCTGAGAATAAATACAAGCCCCGCCACCAGTGCAGCGATGCGCCTGTGCTTTCGCAACGGCCCAGCTGAGCACCGCGGCCGCAATCTTGCTCCGGTCTCGAGGCGCTCTTCTCAGCTTTCAAACATGCCGCTTCGACCGGCGCCTCCCCCGCAACAAAAGCACAAAAAGCTAGTGTTTGAAAGTTGATGAACGTCACGTTAGGCATGTTAGTGCTTCTTCATAACTGCACAAGGTATATAGGCACATCCAGGATGGGCCAAAGGAGCCAAACAAAACATATACGCACAGCGCAAACTTCCAACCATAAGGCTTATTTACAGGATCAGCAGTACATACACCCAACACTAGCTGCGTCGACCGCACACGGGCTGAAAGAGTGCAGACTGAGAAAAAAGAAAAGAAAATACCCAGAAAAAAAACTCAGAAAGCATGACTCGTTACAAGCGTTACAACGCGCCTGTATTATTTCAAGTAGCAACCGACTATAAGTACTTGTGGCGATCGAGGACATCCGAATTATATTTTTGTCTTGCGCAAAAATTACATTTCTTTTGCTGGCAATGTGATAGAAAGCTTTGTAATGCATGCGTCAACATAAATTCCGATGAAACCAGCTTCGATATTAGTCTTGTCATCTGGAGTGCTCTTCCCCAGATTTGCTGTTGCACCGAAGAGGAGCCGGCATGCACACTTGCAGTGAACCGCAAAGAAGCTATCAGGTTGCTCCTTGCTAACGTTGTTCCTGTGCTCACGTAGGCTATCATTCAGGCATATACCGTTTTGTCCCACGTAGCTTGCTCCACATTTCATAAGGAATACGGCACATGACACCTGCACTGTGCCACGAATCTTTCTCTCCGCCTCTTATCGCATGCTGCTCTTTATGTACGAACCCGCCGTGGTAGACCAGCGGTTATGGTGCTTCATTGCTGACCCGAAGGTCGTTGAATCCAATACTGGCCGCGGAGGTGGCATATCGATGTAGGTGAGATGCTAGAGGCCCGTGTGCTTGAATTTAGTTGGACGTTAAAGAACGTTAAAGGTGGTGGAAACATCAGGAGCCGTCCACTACGCCGTCTAACAATTATTATTACCATACGTTATCAGTCAGTGAGTTGTGGCTTGGTTTTTCGACGAAGACTGCTCAACCTGTTCTGCTGCAAAGAACACCAATTGAGCAACGCTTCGTCGTACTATTTCCTTCAAGTCGTGAGAAGCTGGATGAATGTAATGGATCAGCACGACCATAAACAGAACATGCTTTCGTGCTTTGGTTTTCGTGAACGTGCTCAAAAAGGCTATCGGCAACCGAGGCCAAGATCAGTGTTGTACGGAACCTCGTTCCAAAAAACGATGTTCCTTGAACTAGTTCCCTTTTAACAGCGAAGCTGTTCTTAGTCGAGGCTTTCATGTCCGGAGCCATCGTAACGCTGATGACAAACGGGTATATGCCACAGAGAATAGGTAAATCCCACTACTGACCACTGGTCCACTAAAAATGAAGAAGGCAACAGTTGAAGCTTCTTTGTACACCACGGTATAGTCAAGATGGAATAAAACTATACTGCCACCTCAAAGCTTTACAGAGTGTTTAATGATGAACAGGGATCCAACATATCTGAAAAACTTACAAAACATAGAAATGCATTATTGTGACGAAGGGAAGGCCACCAGCTTCGCTGTTTCATCAGTGTCGGCGAAGCGGATCCGGTTGAATTTTTTAGAGTAATGGAGGAGCACCACAGTTCCGCTAAATGTCGGTGGAACTGTAGCGGTAGGTCTTTGCGTTTATAAAGGAACGGTAGAGAGAACGGCGTTCCTTCTGTAAACTATCCGCGTAGTCAGTATGACAGTGTATGAGCGTGCTGCGGCTCGCTGTCTTTCCGAGCGCTTTGTTCACGGTGAATGCGGTTCTGCAAGTTGTAAGCTGTGGCTGCTTTCCTTGAAACGGCGCGGGATCAAATCCCGGCCGCGGCAGCTGCATTTTCGATGAAGGCGAAAATGTTTGAGGCTCGTGTGCCTAGATTTAGGTCCACGTTAAAGAACCGAAGTTGGTCGAAACTTCCGGAGCCTTCCATTACGACGTCCCTTGTAATCATATCGTGGTTTCGGGACGTTAAACCCCAGATATTAAAAAAATTAAATTAATATTCCTTGAAACGTTGCGTGATGAGCGCGTTTCGGAGAAACGCGCCGCCACGGCGGGATATCAAAAGCCATCCCGCAGGGCGCGGCTTCCCAGACCATAAGGCCACGGCGAACCAAAAAGCGGAAAATGGGTACAAAGCGGGCATATCGGGTGGTCACCGGCTTCAGTAGCGGAGAATGCTGGCGGCGTTGCAGAAAGGAACTGTTGTCCAAGTCGTTTTCTCCTTTATAGAAGCCATAGCGCCCAAAAGTCTGTTCTATTGTATTCCTTTTCTCCTTGCTGAGGAAAGGGGAATGCACGCGGTCTTGGTGCGTGCATGTGTGGTGTGTGTGTGTGTGTGTGCGTGTGCGTGTGCGTGTGCGTGTGGTGTGTGTGTGTGTGTGTGTGTGTGTGTGTGTGTGTGTGTGTGTGTGTGTGTGTGTGTTTCAGCGAACGAGAATGATATTGACTTAAAATAAGCGCTGCCTTCTACTAGAATGAACGAAAGGGGAATTTTAAGGGCTCGTGTTTGTTTGCTAGACACAGCATACATTAGTACAAACAGACAAGAAAGCCAAGGAGTGTATAGGGGATGGTATTTGTAGTAATAATGATGGAAATGCGTAGCAAGTGGACGAAAAGATAACTAGCCGCCGGCAGGGTCAGGGACATACACACGGTCCATGCCAGCGGCTAGTTTTGTTTTCGTGCATTTTACTTTCTTCACATTTACATCATAATTACTACAAATAACAACTCCTACACTCTCCCTGGCTTTCTTCTCACTTTGAATTAATGCTCAATTTGCGCGGGCGATTATATCTGAGCAGTGGCACCAAGGATTTTTTATGGATTTTTCGACATCGTTTATTATCACGCATGAAACTCTAATGCAGGTCAAAAGTTAATCTAACGAAACGTAATATTTTTTTTCTTCAGTACGCCTTTAAGTGTCATATGCGTTTCACTTGTAATAGACGAGCACCTAAGTTGCAGTTAGGCATGTCTGGAGTATACCCCACTATACCCGAAAAAAAAATTCATCTCAAGCCTTCTTCCCCATCATTTCTGACGGGTGCGAATAACGTTATTTATCAATCTCGCTAGGTACGTTGCTTTAGATTTTTTTTCTCGCCTGGTAATCTTCTGCTGGCTATGTTCAAGTTGCTAAAATATACGTACTTCAATGTCAGTTTTAAATTGCTCAATTTATTTCGCGTTACGATTATCCCATACTATATATCAATTTAAAGGCCACGTGTTGCGTTAAAGTAATGACACATTCCAAATTTCGAAGAGTAACTGTAAAGCGTTCCTTTCCCATTAAAGGTACTTGTAGTGGGAACTCGTTCCGGGATTGGGAAGGAACAAGGAACGAGCTTCTTTTGTTTCTGTTTCAGAGGAACATGTAGAACGCTGGTCAAGACGCGGGGTGGGTATCCTGAGTCGCACAGGTGTTTTGGCTGCTGTCTGTAGGTGAAGTGCACGAAATCATCGCAGGACGTCTCCAAAATCTTGCCAGCGCGTGTCCATCCAGATGCCGTGGTGTTACTACGGCACACCTATGATCCTCTTACCTATCTTAGAGTGACCTGATCCGAAAGAGAGTAGTAGCTTGTCAGCACTATGATGACTGTAGCAGCATGTTTGATAATTGGTTAAAACGAACTGCACGTCTAAAGACCCGATGACACCATTACATAGCATTTCAAAAGTAATTTGCAGTTGGTCTAGGAACTTTTTTGAAGTTGACCATGAAATCGCCAAGCATAACAAAACACTTCAAGAACTTGAGATCCCTTTAGCATTTCATTCAGACGTCTGTCTAACATGGCTCAAAACAAATTGCTCAGTAGAGGAGCAAGACAGGAACTAATGCAAATGCCATCTTTGGGCTGGTACGGTCTCCGTTTCCAGGTTATAAAATAGACGACGCATGAAAGACGAGAAGCTTTTTAAAGGTTTTTACAAAAACGCATGCTTCATTGTGAAATTTTACTGTGCCATACTCTTCAGGGCAGTTCCCAATGCAAGTCATTAGTTATGTTTGTGGCAATGAGCAAGGTACGTGGTGCCAGCTACATGTGGAGCAGGATACGTAGAAAAAACCGGTATGAGCGTGAATGATAGGCTACGCGAGCACAAGAACAAATTTAGGAAGCAGCATTCTGGTTTGTAGCTTGCGATTCAGTGCAAGTGCGCATGCCGGCCCCTCTTAGGTGAAACAGCACTTCGGGGGAAGAGCACTAACGAGATGAGGAGAATAAACGCTCAAGATCAATTCATTCGTATTTATGTTCACGCATGCCTCAGTAAACCTTCTATCTCACTGCCAGCAGAGGAGATACACGAGCACGTGTGCTGTGACGCACCTAAGGTCAAGTACGTAGACTACTGATCCAGAAAATAGGCTTTAGTATTGAAAGTATTGAAGTATTGAAAGTATTGAAGCACAGGACCGGGTTGATTGGCGGAACATGGGAGAGGCCTTTGCCCTGCAGTGGGCGTAGACAGGCTGATGATGATGATGATGATGATGATTGAAAGTGAGCGATGTGCGCGTATTCTTGTTTCTCTAGTTTGGTGCCGTCCTCGAGGCGCTATACCACTTCCAGCCAGAAGGTCGTTCGAAGCTCTCTGAGTGGCCGCGTCCGCCAATTGGCTCCAATCCCGACTGCTCCCGATTGGTCTGGTACACTCCAAGAAAAAAAAGGAGTATGTGTGACTATTTTCGGAGAGTTCTGACTTGCCACGTATACGACTCTTGTAAAGGCGTTTATTGACAGGGGATGGACGGCGACGATGCACAACGACGACAGTCACGACGGAGCGCAGGCTCGCAGACTCTCACGAGCACGAGGGGCGTGCTCTCCGAGAAGAGGCGAAGAGGGCGACCCACTAGAAGGCGCTCGAGAGGACGGCCCATTACAGCGTTCTAATGCTTCTCTACACTCTCTTAAAGAGGCACGGTCACTCCCCTGGTGGGTCAGAGTCGGTGCGCTCTTGGACAGTACCCTGACCCTGTGAGGAAGAGTGGAAGTACTCTCATCCGAAGGATCACATTAACACTTTTGAGCGAGTCAGACGGCTCTTGCCGGTAACACTCCTACGTGGGTCAATTTACCCACACCGAAGCGTCAAGCGACTCCACAACTACTTTAAGCTACTCAATTGACCCTTGCTCTACTTTTGCGCGACTACTGTTCGAAATAGTGAAGTATTTATTTTAAGCAAATCCAATAATACTTGCCGCTCTGGCCAGCAACTGCAAAAAAAGAATAGTTCAATTTTAGCATTATTTTATTAAAACTAGTCAAAACAACACACCTTTTCCAGCAAAGTAATATAGAAAACGCGAAAGATGACCTGTGATTTCCAATTAACAAGTTGAAGTATTTCTTATTTACATGCTCGTATGAGTACAGCCAACTAAAGTGCGTGACTGCGATGTGCATAGTGTCATATGGTGCAAAATAAAGTGCGGAACTCCGCATCATGTTTCCATATTTATTCCTTATGATCACGAATAAATCAAAAAGTGGTGACAGATGAAGGCATCAGACTTGTGGCTTGCTATGTTGTCGCTCCTGTTCAGCGTGAGCAGCCATGAAAAATGGTATCTGAAAAGGGGAACGTGATATTACCATGAGAAAATGAAATTGTAGGAAAAGTTTGCAAAAACGTACAGTATAAGTGATTTACACAGACATAATGAAGGCTCACGAAAAAACAACGAGATAGAGAGAGAGGCGTATTATGAGAGAAGAGCTGAGAGGTCGGCCTGAATCAAGTTTCTGACCTGCTACTCAGCGTTAGGAAATGGAACGGGGTGGACAAGAGTAGAGAGAAGGTGCTGATGACGAAGGTAGTGATGAAACGAAACCTTGAATGTCTAAAAAAACAAAAACAAATGCAAACAGGCATGGTAAGGAACCACGTTTTTTGCCGTTATCGTGTAAAACACAACTTGCAAATAGTAGCTTTATTAACACGTCACTAGGAGACAAACTTGCAGCACAAGATGATGTGAGCCTCTTTAAAATAAGAAAAGAAATTGGTTTAGGCTCCTTTGCGTGTGTGCCACTAACCTCTTTCCCTACGTCGCCTTGTCCAAGCAAAGGACATGTAGGACCGACTGCCTCGTTGACAGGACGAACGCCGCTGTTGATTTTCCCATCACGAGTGGTGAGGCGCCAGACCATTGCGACACCTTCATTTCCCCGAGTGTGGCTGTTAACTGGAGTGAAGAGGCGGGAGAAGTGATCCGGGATTCTTGGAATAAGCAACACATACACTGATTATCTGTATTTAAAACCACCCTTTGTTCAACACACCGTTACTGCACACACATCTGACACGAGTGTTTCCTTTGAAATAATTTCGCAACGAAAACGAATTTTCACGTAAAAGGCGGCGGGAACCTCATTTCGCAATAGGCACTGGCTATGCGATAATGAAAGCACTTCTTTTCTGAGCTTTTGGGCTTATTCCGAAATTTCTTTCGGAATAAGCCCGGCTTTGCGTCGGCATATTCCGACTCGCAAGCGCATCCTCCGGCAGTAAGGGGCACGCCGTGAGCGGTTACTCACCGCATGTTTTACAAACGTAACCATCCTTAAATACTTAGATAAAAACATGCGAGTACGAGCGCCCGAACGACACCCAGCGCGCGCGGATGCCGTGCACGTCGAGATAAGACATGCCACATGCTAAAAATACCACACATAGCTTCCACATTCTAAAAAGACAGGGCGTGCAAACACGGACACAAGAAAGAATTCAGGACACCACAAACGCCGACTAACAACTCAGATACGGCGTTAATGTTGTTTTCACGGCTGCCAATAAGCTAGGTAAGATTTGTGCCGCTGTGCAGAGGAAGAATGAGCGAGTAAAGACAAGAAGCGCACCGATATTTGTTTCGTAAAACACACCAACAAATTCACTGATTGCCGTACGAGTGTGGTGTATAAGGTCCCTTTCAGCTGCGGCCGCTTCTACGTAGGACAAACGGGCCGATGCATTAACCAGAAAAAAAAAAAGAGTCGGCGTTTGTGGTGTGCTGAATTCTTTCTTGTGTCCGTGTTTGCACGCCCTGTCTTTTTAGAATGAATACTTACCAAATAGCTCAGCTCTCTGTTATTCTAGCTTCGACAGTCACGCACACTCACTCGATTGTGTTATAACGCCGAACGTCATCGCAGTGTAGGCAAACCACGAAAACAGCAAACATAAACGAGGGAAATGAGTGCACGGCGGTGGCCGCAACAACGAGAGCCGTCGAAAGTCTTGAGCTTTTCACCTTATCGGCGAGGCGTGTCCAACATAAGTGACTACCGTGTACGTGCTGGAAACATCGTGCTACATCTGCACCTCAAATTACCTTCTTTAAGCCAACTAAGACCATTATATATAGTGCGTCTAAGCTGTCTGTTAACAGACCTATTTTTTCACGTTCCCACGCGCGGAAGCACGCTGCATACTTAAGGTCGATGAAAATTTTATTATGAAGTAGACTAAAGCGCATCTCAAAACGACATCTTCCACCTTCAGCTGAGTAAACACAATGTGCGATAAGCAAACAATGACGCTTGATAATTGTTTACACCGCTCATTTTATGGGAGGTTGTACAGCAACGCGCATAACGGTGTCAACTCGTTAACTGACAGTTTTAGTTGGGCATTCGCAACAGCCCCGCGGACGCGGGCTGCTGTTGAAAATGGCTGGCAGATAACGTCCGCAGAGCTGCTGCAGACGCCCAGCTAAAGCTGTGTAAGTAGTACCAACAGAAGCAGTACACTCACCGTCAACAGACGCACGTTGTCCGTGTACGCAGCTCCATGAATATTCGCCCTCCAAGCGTCACGTCGAGCACGGAGCCTGGCGTCAACGCCACCGAAGATGCATGTTTGCTCGAACACGAAACTTCAAGATACGCAACCAGCGCAACCAAAGCAACCACGCAACGCATTCCAATAGACCGGGGAGACAGAGAGGAGGCGGAGGCGGCGCGCCACCCCGGCTCCGTCGGCGAACGAGGCGAGCCACCGCGCCGCAACGGCGGCGAACGATAAACGTGCGATATGTAGGGCGTATACACCAGAGCACGCCTGTCTCGCACCCAGGCTGCTGGCGAGCCGAGCGGATACTCTCGCACCCAGACGCCGGGCTGACCGGGGCTGCCCAGGCGCGCGCGGGCTGCACCAAGTAAACAGGGCGAGCTGCAGTTCTGAGGCATTAAAGTGCGAAAAAGTACCCGTTCACGCCGCTTCAGCGTATAAGAGCTCGTCTGGGCACTACTGCGTCGTCTTTGGATGCCAAAACAAGCTGCGCAACAAGAGGATATTAGCATTGTCTGCGACGATTACGACGCGCCACGGAAATAGATATGGTGCGGTGTTTTCAGCTTCGCCGCGAGTGGATAACTGCGATTCAAGCAAAAAAAAAAACAAAAAAAAAAACTAGGAGCTGAGTGAAAATGCGCGAGTAAGTACACTAACAGCGTGTATTCTGCAGTGTGATGCCCACCTATTTCATTTTGCGAACCTAATTTGCGTGACACGCAGCTAGGTTGAAGGCAGGCGCGAGCTTTGTGTGGGGGTGCACTTAATACCTTTGAGCGTTTCCTTTGACGAAAGTCTAGTTCAAGGTAATGCTTTCAAGCACAAGCAATCAGCATGCTTTGCCACTTTCAAGGTAATATTAAGCTTTAGTGCTTCTGGTGGCATCCACGCCTTCGAGATTTCGTCTTCAAAAGGTAATAAATGGCACGGCGCTCCTCAACAGCTGGCCATAATTTCCTGCTTTCATTTCACTGTTTGATGTACCCAAATTTACTTGGACACGAGGCATCCAGCTGCACATAATACATATATTGGCACGTAAGTAGAGTACTCGCGCCAGTGTCCTTTACGTCGCAGGCGTAGCTAACCGGCTCAACTAAGAGTAGCACAGTTTCGCTTGTAAAGTACCATTGTCACAAGAATAAAATAGCGCAGGTAGCTTCCAAAAGGGATCGCTGAACGATACTTCAGCTTATACTCTGTGATAGCACGCTTTTGTGAGCAAGACGCATTATTGTAAGAGCGTCCGTGAAACAAAAATAACGTTCCGCGAAACTACCCGTAAAGCGTACTCTAATTATTACGCGATGCATGCTGAAATCATGAGCTTTCACAGAACTTTGTGCACAACTTGTAATATGGGGCAACAAAACATCGTTTCACTCTTTCGCGAGCTGCACTGCAATTACGATTCACGCGTACTACACAGAGAACGTTTTTTTTTTTTACAAATGTGACAGCGTACGTATCTGACGAGGTTGCTTCCGCAGCCCACTCAGCACGTACTGTATACATTGTGGACTTGCATGAGGAAGATGTTCTTGATGTTCCAATAAAATCAGCGAAAATGTCCAGGCTAGAAAAGACGCGAAACACGCTCTCCGACGGGCTGAGTTTCGGAAGTTTCACGTTTGCTCTGTGTAGAGTCTGCTGGCGTGGCAGCCCGCGCATGTTGTTTTGTCGCGTGTGCGATAGATGGCGCGACGCGCGATGCAAATATGGCGATGCGCATGGAATTCGCTCTGTTCTGGTCTATACGACGGCGCCTTCATCACGGAAGCCAATTGAAACGCTCTTCAGGAGAGCCCAGTGACTCCTGCTGAAATGTTGTCTTTTTCTGTTTCTACCTTCCACAAGAGGTCAAATGGACACCAGAAGAGAGTCACGGTGCCGTCACCCTCTTTTGACTCTTTTTTTAGTGTGTACGACGTCGACGTGCGCTCTGTGTACCTCGCGGGTTTACGCAAATGCTAATGAGCGCTGCACACTTCCATGTGCTCACTCAGTCTGTCACCACGGATGAGCAATCTTCACTGCGCATCAATTTGTCAGTCGCAATGGGCCTTTGGAGGCAAAAAAAGCGGGCGCAATCAGGAGATTAAATAGCACGGCGCTGCGGTTTCTAATGCCGCAGAAACGCGGCCGATACTTCCATTGCTTTCAGAGTCCTGTCAAACACATCGCTCGCTGGCTCCTCGGAACTCGAATGGATGCTTCAGAGTTCGAATGTTTGGGAACACTGCGCGCTGCGCTGCCTCGGTCTGCACGACCATGCACATTGAGCGCGGACTTATAGAATACCACGACAAAGCACATCGTGCGAGGACTGCTCGAAATTTCGGTCGGAATTTATGTGCATTGTGCCTTGGCATGCACTATCAAAGACATGGCATGCGGACTTCTCGCACTTCCGACTGCCCCACGAAGCACATCGTGCACCAACTGCTTGGCACCGCCACTAGGAACTTCGCGCATCGTCGGCGCCTCGCGGTCGAGAGATTGCTAGAAAAAGCACCAGAACCTTCGTGTGGCCTGCGCAGAAAGTTCATGATATGATTGTATAATGAACATATGTGACAGTTCGTAACATGAAAGTCATGGCATGCATGTCATGTAGGAAATGATTTACATGACACGGTCTTGGTGCTGTCGCGGCCGTCTCCTTAATGCAATGTATGCCGAAATTGATAATGAATGCAATGATTGTATTACGAACCTAAATTACAGATCACAACGCGGCAATGTATGCAGCGTGTTTAATATGTCATGGATTTACATGACATGCTCCTGGTGCTTTCGTGGCGCTTTCGTTAACTTCTTATATACGATTGTTGGTGTAGCATAACATGAGTGCGTGATGAACATAAAAGGCCCATTCTAGCGTGAAAATCGTTATATGCATGCTATGCACGCCATAATTTCCATGACCGAGTCTTAGTGCTCTAGCAGCCATTTCATTAACCAAATATAAAGTGAAGTTGCTATAGCTTAATATAAGTGTATGACAAACATAGATGCCAGGTCGTAACATGCAAACATAAACATGCATGTCACTTAACTCATGATTTACACGAAACGGATAGATCCTCTCTTTACAGTTTCATTAAATGGATGTAATAATAATATCTGATATTTTACGTACCAAAGCCACGATATGTTTATCAGAGACGCTGCAGTGGAGGGCTCCGGAAATTTCGATCATCTGGTGTTCTTCAAAATGTATTGACCTCGCACAGTACACGGGTGTCTAGCATTTCGCCTCTATCAAAATGGGGCCGCCGCGGCCGGGATCGAACCCGCGGCCTTCGAGTCAGCAGCCGACCACCATAACCACTGCTCCACCGCGGCAGGCCATTAAATGGATGTGAATGCTCGTCCACTTTTAGGGTGAACGCAGCTCTTCGGGTCCATGCACCACGCAGCACCATTGCATCCGGCGCGGCCACGCATCGAAGTGCAGCGGCGCAGGCGTACGGGACCCACAAATGGTGCCTCGCGTGGCTAAAGCGCGACCTTCTTGCTTTGCTGCCGTGGAGCACGAGCGGCGCGCTTTGATGCGTGGTCGCTCCAGACGCACTGTCGATGCGCGGTGTGCTGCTACGCTGAGCCGTATTCACTCTAACAGTGGACGAGCCCGTACAACAATATTGGCGTGGCATGACATGAATGTACAAGGAACATGAACGACAGGCGATAACATGAAAATCATGTCATATATGTCATGTACACTATGATTTACACGACACGAACTTACTGCTGTCGCGGCTGCTTCATTGACTTGATGTATACAAAAAATTGGTAAAGCAAGAGTATGGCAAACATACATGGCAGGATATTCATGGTATATACCAGAATAGGTGTTTTATTATATACCAGAATATACATGTATGCATGAGAAACATACGATAGTGAACTAGATGTCATGATATGAATGACATCATTTCTCTCCAAATTAAACAGTGTGCTGTAAGCAGTGTCTCACTGACTGCTTCATATTAAACCGATTCCCACGATAAGTCGCACTTGCGAGGCTTTTTCTAATCACGATTCCGAAAAAACTTTAAGAGAGGACGTAAATAGATCAGCACCAATTTGTTCTTGGCGTTGTCCTTTGCATCGTCCCTATCATGAAGCAAAAATCAAGTTGGCTGGAGGCTCTTTCTTGCCGCCTTTTAAAAGGAGACCCCTCAAAAGAAAAAAAAAGAGGCATACTTACGCTTCGCCTTTAAGAGCTGAACGCGATAGCGTCTCACACACACACACACACACACACACACACACACACACACAAGCGCGTTCGATATTGGCCTCGAGGCCCACCAATAGAAACGCCGGCGCCACCGTCGGCGTGACGTGCTTGGCAGGATCACGTGGTCTCAGCGGCCGCGTCGGCTGCTTGTGGAGCGCTGCCGCGTGCTTTGAAAACGAGTTTCAAGTTCCACATGCGCTGCGGTATGTTCAAATTCGGAAGTTTTCTCTCATTTTCTACTCAATTGAAACCATTGTAATAGAGTGGCTGCCTCCGAAGGGGACGAACATGGGGCTCTACCGCTCGGTGCCGCAATGCCGCGCTTACGCAACGGAGCCCAGTGTCAGCCTGCACCGGTAACCGCGGGACAAGAAACTACGTGAAGCATGGGTTGTAAAGCTAAGAACCGGCAAGTAGCCATCGGGCTACGACTCTTGTGTGCAACAAGCACTTCCGCGACGAAGACTTTCGTTACTGCGTCGGGCCTGCGATGTTCGATGAGTAGCAGACAGCGCGCACTGAGACGATGGCTCGCGCGCGCTTCCCGCCGGCAAATGATGCTTATCTGCCACAGGATGGAAAAGGCGGTACCTTTTACCACGTGCGATACCACCTCAGAACCGTCCCGTGCGACCTCTTGATCGTCGGCCCCGAGCTCAGCGTCCACAAAATCGGCTGCAGATGCGCAAGTCATTATTTAGATACGTTGAATTAAAAAAAACGCACCGGGTCCCTTATGAATTCACCAAAGATTGCTGGAGACGAAAGCCATCTTCCTCTCAGTAGTACTACTGATTCTCCCGCGCCTCCCTCCAAAAGCGTTCTGCACCTAACGCGGTTTTGCACGGCCTCCATGACCGATCATAGAGGCAATGCAAAGCGACCATGACTTTTGAATACACCATGTGACGTCACGTTATGTGACGTCATAATGACGCTACATACTTTGGCGGTCTGTGACGTCATGATGACGTCATATGGTGACACCATCACGTGACGGTTATTTTTTGCCTCAATCGTGTTGACGCCGCCGACGCGGGACGCCGACGGGCAATCTTCCCATTTGATGAGGCATCTATACTCGGCGACAACTTATCTTGTCATTGGAGCGAAGGCTACGGAGGCGGGCATCTGCACATTTGTGTTACTTCGTATGTAGTTCGGCATCTTGCAGCCGATTTCAGTTCCAGTTTCGGTTTCGCTTGCTCGCATCTCTAGAGCGTTTAGCACTGCGTATACATGCAGAATAGGAGTGAAATTGTGATCAGTGTGCGTAGATGCATCTACCTATTCTACTGTATATTGTCCCGGGGTTATTACGTTGACAAAGGCAGCAGTGGGCATGTCGAGGATGAAACTCTTTATTCGGCAGAACTTGTGCCGGGAAACAGGTCACTTAGAGCGTCGTCTGTCAATAATTCTGTCAAGTGGTAAAGCGTGTCGGCTTTTATACATATTCTATCGAATGTTCCAGCGTTATCGCTGGTGGCCACGTAAACCCTAGACTATTCGCGTACCGCGCGCAATGTTAACGGAAAGATCTAAAACAATCGTGACGCTTCTGGAGCGTCGCACCGCAGTCTGCGCGGAGCATTCCAAACAGTCTTTGCTGGTAAAGCCAGAAGACAACAAAATAAGACACATGGCAATATGATGAACGCCGCCAAGCGCACACCGCAGCCTGAATACGGTGTTTGCTAGATTGTAATACGATCACGATTGTAACGTGAGAGGCGACTTTAGGAGCAAACATTTTGACAAAAAGCTCGCATTGCATTCGAATAAATACGGAATGCAAGTACCATGATGCCGCTGAATTTGGTTTAAATTTAAAGAGAGCTCACGCTTAATTAAAAAGAGACTGACGCAGATTATTTTAGCAAGCTTCGCTGGTCACACACCTTAACAAAGCGTAACGGCCACCGATGTTTTTCCATCTGTACATGCAGTATGTAACGTGCTGCCCATAATACCGATTGTCACTGGTAGAAAAAAATAAAGCATAAAAACCCGTTCATATCTTTTATTGCATTGCATCCAGGCGTGATTTGAAAGAGCACGAAAGCAAAAGGCAAGTAATTATATTTTACAGCACAAGATGGCACATTGCGAACAAAAAGACCAAAAGTTCTTGCTGCTTTAAATCGGGATTTTCCAGACGCTTCCTTAAAGGCCAACTCCAGCGATTTTTTTGGCCATGTCAAAATAATGGTGCTTTTATGTTCCTGAGACGCTCCTGTTACGGGCCCGATAGCAGAAATACTCGGCAAATTGGAGAATAAGTTTAAATAAGCAAAAAAGTGCAACACCGAAACCGGAACCCAACCGAGTGTACTGTCTACGTATGACGTAGACGTTACGAACGAACCGAAAGTCGTGCAAGGCATGCCGGTCACGCCGGCGCGGAGTATGAAAACTGTGACAGCCGGGACGAGCAGGCGCACAGTGGAGAGGTGAGCACGCCGCGCACCAGCCGTAATGTCTGCGACTGACGGTGCCGCGTCTGATAATGACTGTGTCCCGGCCAGCACAGCAGACGCTCGCTGTAGCAGCCGAAGTTAGCGGTGCCCTCGGCTGCGTCACTTCCGCCGCCTTCCCAATACTGACGTCACAGATGCAATTTTGCCAATGATTGTGGGAAGCCAGGAGAGCGTTTGCAGACAATCTTTAAAATTCATTTGCAAACAATCTGCGCATGTCTCAAGCCTGTAATTTGGCATAAATAACGGAAACGTGCAAAGGAACGTACCTAGTGAATTTCATTGAGATCCATCGACCTCGAAAAATCGCCGGAGTTCGCTTAACAAATAGTCTTGTTTAATTCACAAATCATTTTACATTTTTTCAAGTTAATCATTATGTACGACAACAACAGCATTTCTACATAAGCTTTCAAGCACAAATAAGAAAGCTTTTCCGCAGTGGGGAATACAATATTTTTGGGCACTCTGTGTCAACATATTGATTTTGCACTTACGGCACAGAGCGCGATAACCATAACTTTTTGCCGACGCTCATAACATTATAGCACTTGTGACATAGAACATAACCATTACAACCTTTTGCTGGCGCTCGATGTCAACATGACATTTTACACGTGTGCGTCATGACCATAGGTCGGCAAACTCAATCATGAGTCAACTCACTCAGACTCACTCAGACTCGGATCTAGCCATGAATCTGAGTCTGAGTGAGCCCGGGTAAGTAATATTTTTGTGAGTGTGAGTCCGAGTGAGTCCGGTTGAGGAAAATTTTGGTGAGTCTTAGTCCGAGTGAGCCCTAAGCACCAAATATATTTCTTGAGTGAGTCTGAGTGAAATCCAAACTTATTTGCCGACCTATGGTCATGACACAGAACATAACCGTAACAACGTTCAGCTGGAAATCCATGGCAACTGAGAATTCGCACTTGTGACCATTGGTCGGCAAAAAAAAAAAAAAAAAAAAACTGCAGCTCACCTACTCAAGAAAAATATTTTGCTCCGAGAGCTCACTGTGACTCACTCACCAAATTTCCCTCATCTGGACTACCTAAACCTTTTCTCGACAAGACTCGCTCGAGCTCAAACATTTTATTTAAATAGAAAAAAAACAATAAAAAACAATGAGCTGAACTATATGCAACATGCGTCGTACAACTTAGCACTTGCAGAGTCCAAGGGCAGAGTCTGGCACACCGAGGGTTGTGTCACATAACACCTCGGATGCAGTCCACACAGCCAGTCTCCCATAAAAGGACATATGACATGACTAAAAAGTATTCTCAATAATATAATACTGTGAAAGTAAAGAACCATGATAATTGTAAACAGTTCATTAAGTCTGTATCAATTAAAAAATCCCAAAGAGCACTCATAGCCCGTCTTCGATTGTCAGGATATGGCCAAGTTCCGAACCTTGCAAATTGAGAGTGGTCGTTTGTCAAGTCTCTTGAGTCGATCACTAAGTCGAACCCGCTGTTCTTCATATTTCGGGCATTCTATAAGGAGATGCTCCACTGATACATCAGAATTATCACAATAGTCGCTGGTATTGCTCGGCAAAATGACGATTTCTAATAAACAAATCTAAACGCGCAAGAGTAGGAACACATTGATAACAAGGAAGGCCAGGTACAGTAATTCAGTAAATGAGTAAATGAAACACAAAAATGACAAGTGGTATCAAAATTTCAGGTCCCATTGCGACAGAAATGAAACAAGGCAGCAAGCGCCATTGACATGGGATCAAAAAGAAAAGAGAACCTTATTTTGAACATTTGAAATCTCAACTAAGCAATCTGGTACTCGCTGATGCAGCATATGATGTTAACATTCACGACCAAGATAATGACATTCCAGCCACCGTGACTGTACAGTGCTTACAGTACCTGGCTGCTGACATAAAAGGCTCATGTTTAAGCGTGTCGCATTTCAATGAACGGGAAATGCCAGATGCCTGTGCACTTATATTTGGGTGCACATTAAACAACCCCCAGAGGTCAAAATCGGTAGAACCTCAAGAACAGCATGCCTCATAATCCCAACGTGGTTTTGGCACACAAAATCCCAGCAGTCATTATCACATCACGATAACGCAACCAGAACACGCACGAAGTGCAACAAAAGAGATCAGCAGATAAAATCACAATGAAGTGAATAAGCGATAAAAATGTAAAGAAACAGTAGTGACCGATAGTCCTCAAAAACAATATGACAGTTTTTGGTTAGGTACATGTGCAATCATTTGCTCGAACCATTGGCAAGACACACATGGAGATGTCAAGCCAGTTCATCAATTCCACTCATGTCGGAGCTGCTCGACTCATCTGAAGAACATGAGTCTGTGCACAAAGAAATAATAAGACTCTCTGTTTGCCTGTCTATAATCCATCACGCTACCATGCCTCATCTTCAAGCCTCATCACGTGAGTGCAGTCATGGAGCCAGTTCTGTTGGGTCACACTTGCGATTCCTTCCTGCAGCAGCTTATCGACAGATTCACTCTTGAAGTCTGTGTTCCTTGAAGCAACATAGCCTTTGACTTGGCTCCATACAAGCTCTATAGGATTTTGCTCACAGTGAAGGAAGCAAGCGCACAACCTCATGACCGGCAGCACTGACAAGTTTGTCAACATGGTAAGCAACGAAATGGTACTTATTCTGCTTAATGAGCTGCAGCAGTTCACTTTTCATTTGGTCATCCGAAAAATGAATGTTTTTCGACATTAACCAGGACTGAATTTCCGCTTTTCTGGAAGCCGAGCTTGGTAGCTTCTCAACCTGAGCACTATGATATGACGCATTATTCATCACAATCCCACTGCTTGGCTTGATGTTCGGTAGCAGCTGTTCAACAAACCATTTCTGGAAACGCGAAGGATCCATTTCTGTGTGGTAATCACCAGCGCCCTTCTTAACACGGAAAACTAGGGCGGTTCCATCAACAAAGCCTTCTGCACTTCCAGCATGCAAAACGATTAGGCGTCCTCCTTTACCGCTCGGTGCACAGAGGCCAGTTGAGAGCCCTTGAAGAAATGCGTCTTGCCGAGTCATCACGCTGGTGTCCATCCAAACTATCCCTTTTGTATGGCCGGCGTTTACCCAGGTGTCATCAAGGTATTAGGTCCTGTAAAAGAGAAAGCAGTCTTATTGTTCACAGCTGAAACATATAACATAGATAAGCTGGCAAAACTCCTCCGTGAAAGACTGAAACCAATGTTCGGGAAACTTGTTTCAGGCTGCCAGAAGCGTAGCCAGAGGGCGGCACTCCGGCACAAAATGACACTCGACCAGATAGTCCGGCCCGGCCCCCACTCAGACTCAAGTGGTGCCCCCCCCCCCCGAAAAACTATCTGCCTACGCCCCTGCAGGCTGTATATCAAAGCTGATGCAACCACGTCCCCAATCCCCAATTACGTGCGCAGCGTTTTCGCTCAATAAAATCTACAATTCAGAGGCCCATCACTAGCTATTCCTTTCTCCAAGCCATTGAGATTCCTTGCTCCTACGCGGAAAAACGGCAGTAAGTCTTCTCAATCGGGAAATACTGCAATACACAACGCTGAGTTAAACCTACACCACACGCAACGGAGTCCTCGGCGAATACTATTATTTACCGTACAAGCGCAAGCAGGAACAGCCACCCTATCTTAATCGGGAATTTCGCTGCGACTTAAGCCACGATTATGTAAGGCTTTCGATCACTCACGTCAATAGCACACGTTTGGCGATCACAAATGCAAAGCACACCTATCGTTTTCGCTAACCACTAGGTAGTACAGACGCATCGCGTAGTGAACAGAAAGTTTGCAGAAATAATAAAGAATGTAAGAACTTACCGCCGCTGCCTCCGCATTTCTCGGATGGTCCGGAGGTACTTTCGACGCCAAGCAACGATGTCGTCTCTCTCGAGCAACGCGGAATTCCTTGTTCTTTTTCGGTCGGCATGTCCATGTCAGGGTCGCTGATCACGTCTTTGGGTATCTTCTCGGCCGTAGGTATTTCATTGCGCTTGAAGTAGCTGTGCACTTTGCGCCGCAGTGCTGCCAACGCAAACGTGTCATAGCGCAGCAGCCGCGTCTTGCCGGTGATGCGCTTCTCAGTTTGGCCCGAGAAATTCAATTTCTTGCGCTTCGGGAGGGCAAGTGGGGCCCGCAGAGCTTCAGCATTGGTACGCTTAACTGTTTTCTCGCTCACTCCGGTGAGCTCGGCGACAGTCCGGCACACTGCATTTGCAGACAAGTCACGCTGACGGCGCCTCACTGCAGCGTAGACGTTGCAAATAACTTGCTTGGTCAGTTTTGATAGCCCCTTTCTGTCACATCTAGTGTAAGCTTCTTCGGAGAACGAGACGGCGAGTTTACGGACGCACACGATTCAGGCGGCATCGCGGACGCCATGTTTACTGAGAGAGCAGGCGTGAGGAAAACGTGGTGCTGTCCAAGAAATAATAAAAGACAGGAACAAAATTGAAGTTTACAATAACATTTTTTCACGAATGGCTTCCCATACTCGTTCTCCTTTTATAATGAAGAAATCATTATTTATTCGAGCCAGGTAACTTTTCGAATTAGAAAATAAATATAGGTACTATTTCATGGCGCGCTCGCATGCAGGCACGTTGGCTCTGTAGCTTCCACAGTGGTGCCAAGAAAAGTTGTCGCGGAGTATAGGGCTTTCGCCTTCATAAGCTACATAAGTTTTGCATTGCCTCTGTGATCGGCCCACCGATCACGGAGGCAATGCAAAGGGACCATGTCATGTGAATACGTCATCATGTGACGTCACGTTATGTCACGTCATGGTGATGTCATAATGAAGTTACAAATTAGGAGATCTGTGACCTCATGATGACGTCATATGTGACGTCATCACGTGACGATTATTTTTTGCGTCACTCGTCTTGACGCCGCCGACGGTCAATCTTCTCTCCCGTTTGAAGAGGCATCTAAAGGCTGTTTCACATGCCATCTAAAGGCTGTTTCACTGCAGCGAAGAAAATCGATCGGTTCGCTCTGTTCGCAACCGCCGCTAATGGCGGTTTCGTTTCACATGGACGGCGAATCGTCTGCGATTTTCACCCTGCGACTGGCGCGGCGCGCAAAGTTGCTTGCTGCCGTTCTTTGTGGCAGACACTGCATAATTTTCGAATGTAATATAGCAATCTCTGCGTTGTGATATTTTTAATTTTCCATCACCGGTAGCGAAGGGCACGCGTGTCTTGTCATTTAAAGACACTTTCCAATCTAAATTCACTTCAGAATACGCAACAAAGGCCATAACTAAGACAAACTCGCTGGCGCAATTTCGACGGCTCGGCAGGGTCGGCGCAATTTCGACAGGTCTCGACTGAAAAATCGCTCCGCCGGTGCGAACAGAGCGAAAAATTTCCAATATGTTGGTCGCTCGCCGCTGACCGGTGCGGTGAGAGCGATCGGCCGTTTTTTTCGCTCCGAGCGAATTCGCAGCCTGAAAATCGCTCTGTTTTGTGTCATGTGAAACGGCCTTAAGGCTTTCGCCTTCATAAGCTACGCGACGTTTGCTGGTGGACTAGTGAGAGTCGAATGCTGCGGCTGTGTGCTGCATTTATGTTGGCAATAACACTTTTCCAGTGGAGCTTGCGTTCCCCTGGCGCAAACACAATGTGCTAAAAAGCCAAAATTTATTTGTGCCACTCTGACACTCACGTTGGGCCTCTCCAACCCCATGTATTTTCTTGGAGCCTCATTTAATTACGTGGGAAAGATACCACCCTGTTGGCGTTAGACACGACACTGCGGTCAAAATTGCTGGGGTACTCACCAAATGATTACTGTCCTGTTTTGCGGCTGCTGGTTGCTGCAGTAACTTCTATTTTATTCGCCGCGATTTCAAGTTCATGTGGGTCCTAGTTCGCAGCCGACGTTTGCAGAAGAACTCCGACAAACGTTACTGTATTTTCTTTCTTTTCCTTGGCGCATGCTACAACATGCTCGGTCTCGTAGACTGCTTCTCCTTCCACCAGCAATCTCGAAGTGTAGAAGCTTTGATCTATGAATTTGTTGATGACAGAGACCGGTAAGTTCACTGGAATGCAAAGGGATCGATAATTAAGGAGCATTAAAAAAAAGGTGTCGCATTTGCTCACGCTTTGTGTGAGCACCAAACGAACGAAACGAATGCACTGAATAAAGAAACAGAAGCAGCGGCATTGGCCCGCTGAGAACACCGATCAGTACGCAGTGCGAGACAACTTGTCAAATGACATTGAAACGTACACGAATTTAGACCTAAAAAAAAAAACACTGAATCGTCGGGACGGCACATCACAAAGTTGCCATGCGCACCGAAGCCGTAGTTGTAACGAAATTGTTTTTGAACTGCTCTGATAGCTTCCACGCAACGGTAGTTGTTGTGTACTCACAAATTCTCATATTTTGCGGCCTAAAGTTCACAGCGCGGTGCCAAAACGCGCTCGTAGCAAAAGCGAAACCATCAGTACGAACATACATGCAGAGGCACCGTTAGTCGTCGCGAACCCGTGCGATCGCTGGCTTGAGACTTCTTTCTGTTATGCTCCGTTTGGTTATACAGGCAGTCTACTGTAACGAGATATTTCACATAGTTTGCACTCAGCGAGTGACTACTTTCACGCAAGAAGCCGGTTCAAGGGTCTCCAACGCGGTGACCGCGTGAAGCGGGTGCTCGGTTTTCTGCAAAGAGACAGCGACTGTAGACTATCTTGTGCTTGCAGTTCGTCGAAAATGATTATTTTGACAGTAAAGAACACAGTTCCTTTCGAAAGTACTTACAGAAATGCCCTGGAGGGCTTCCACGAGGTGTTTTGTAGAGCGCCGACAGCAAAACTTATGAGGAGCGCGCCGGCGGTATCCTACCTAGCACGCAATCGAGGCGCGTCCGATAGAGGGCGACTCCGTAACTCATCGCGGCCAATACCTAGATCACGAATAAATGTTTGTGTCCTCGTCAACAGCACTTTTATATCGACAGTGTTCTGTGTGTCCAAAGTACGAGAGAGTATTCGCAATGCCCATAGACTGTAATGGCTCGTTCACACTGAGCATTCCGGCGACCGGAGAGCCGCGGAATCCGGTTCGGCGGCGGCGAGATTCGCCGAATCTGCCCTCTCCGCGCCGATCGCTCCCGGACCAATTTTTGCGGCAACCGCCGCCGGATCCGCCCGCCGCGGAACTTGAAAACATGGCGGCGAAGTCTGACGCGCTTGTCGCGTCGCTGTCAAAAAACGTCCACACTGGGGAAATGCTGATAGAAATGGTGAGAAACTACCCCGTACTATATGACAAACGCCACCCTAAACATAAAGACAGCCTACTCAAGGACGATTTGTGGAGGAAAATTGGCAGCGAGCTGGGATTGACTGGTAAGTACGAGTTCTGCTGTCTACGTTTCTTTGCTTCTGACATATCGAGCACCAGTTTGAGCATTGCGATGTAGCTGCCTTGCACGCCCGAGTCGCAAAGAGCGTTGAAACGAGCGCGTTCTTTTTTACGTCCTGCCCCTACAGTGCTGCGTTCTGTGATGTAAGCAACTCAAACGCGAGACGTATTCTGTTCAACGATTAGCTTTGCGGTGCATGAACAGCTTTCTGTGACATAAACGGCGCAGCAGGCGCTGTGCGCAGGCACTGTGCATGTCTATTCACTATCCCGCCTTTCCCGTGTTTGCACTTTGATGCGTAGCGGCACATTACAAGTGCGTGCATTTCACATACGAGTCATACAGCTATATATAAATAAATCGTGCACAGCTTGTTTCACTCGCACGCAGCTTATGTTATTGTGTGCTGCTTTTTGTTCTCAAATATAATGCGCGCAATATACTCTTTGGTGAATGCGTAAATCATTAAGAAGCAGTGTTCCACAGCCATATTCACATTATGTTGACATTGAATGATTAAGGATGTGAAAAAGTGGAAAAGGTGCTTATTGCATCAGCGCCATTAACCTTTACGATATGAGCTGTAAATGTGTGCTTATAATCTTGCACACATCCAAATGTCGACAAACTCGCACTCGGATTGAGCCGCGAGTCCGATTGAGCCCGGCTGAGTTATATTTCAGTGAGTGAGTGCGCTTGAGGAAAATTTTGGCGAGTGAGTGCGAATGTCAGGGTGACGAAAGCATTCACGAGTCCGAGTGAGTGCACTTCTCGAAAATATTCGTGAATCTGAGGCCGAGTACGTCTGGTTGAAAAAAACTTTTGGCGAGTGCGAGTCTGGAAGAGCCCGTTCGAGGAAATTTTTGGCGAGCCTGAGTACGAGTGAGTCCGTTTGAGGAAAACTTCCATGAGCCAGAGTATGAGCGAGTCCTAAGCAAGAAACTTTATTAATGAATTTGGGACGACCTTCATTTATTTTGCTGACCTATGCACGCAGCTGATCCTTTACAAGGACGTCTATACAAATAATGTAATGTTTTGCAGGAATGCAAGCTCAAGCAAAGTTTAAGAACTTGAAGGACACATTTACTAAGCACAAGAACAAGATCAAAGACCTCATGAGGAGTGGTGCAGGGGCTGCTGAAATTCCAACTGTGAAGTGGGTACATTTTGAAGCCATGATGTCTCTGGTGGGCCCCGCATTGGAAGAGCCAATGTAAGCAGACTGTTATGAATTTTTATTATTTCATTTTTAATCAATTAAATGAGTGGACATAATTACAATGAAAAACACACAGATGTAATGGTCTCTGACATACAAATGTGCTCACTACATTCGCATACACACTGCTAGCAAAGTACACAACTAAATTTACTTACACGCAGCAATTAAAAAAAAATTGATGTCTCTACTTCAAAACACAACAGCAGCCCAGAAATGGTGCTGAGTTACGTTGGCATGGAATAAATATTGTGACCATGATGAGACGACGGAATGGTAGACAACTTCCGCAACGAGGAGGGAGAAAAGCGAAATGATTTTAAACTTCCGAGTCACCACATCCTACAGTCGTTCGGCGAGTTTCACAGCTGCAAATCAGCACACGCACAATGCAATGCCCAAGCTAAATGTTACATAGATATTGATATGCTCACCACACTACTTGTCCATATATAACCTAAGCATAACACTTAACTTGTTTACTACACCAGGAGGAACAATGGACGCAGGAAAAAACTCCACCAGATGACGTGCACATCGCACAAGCATGAACAATCACTAAAGCATAACAAAAAAACAACCAGATAATATTTACATATTTCATTAGCAAGTCTTGTGCATGAAACAGTGTACTGTACTTTACCACTTGTGCATGGAAAGGTACGAATGCACTATAGCTCTGGGATTACTGACAACATTTATAATGTTGCTTTCCAGCATTTCCACAAATATAGGGTTCAGATGTGCCGAACGGTGAGTAGCAACAGATTTCACAGCAATTTTAGCAGTAAGAAATACGAGGTAGCCCTTAGATGATGGTGCAAAAGGTTTTGAAATATTACCAAGAAAGCCAGTTTTTGCGTGCATGTAAACAATGGTAACGATCACATGAGCATGTGAAAAAATATGGTGAGGAGAGTGAAGGTGCTTAGGAAAACTTTTTAATGAAGCAAAGCAGGGGTGGTAACGCAATACCACGTCACGTGATTCAAGTTCAAAATTACCCTCACATTTTATAAAGTGAGCTCTAACAACCACCATATTCACTTTTTGCTATAAATATATGGTCAAGAAGGTCTAGTGTACAAGAAAATTCCTCCACTTTGTAATACGTGTCAGCTTCACAGGACACATGTTAGCATGCAATTAAGGTCCACAGGCACCTCAAGGTATTTCTCCTCGGAAGTGGGTCTACTCAGATACACCACATTTTCTTGTCAGTGTGTCTGAAAACATGCACTTGTACCACTAAAAATGCTATTTATAAATAAGTGGCTGCTCAAAGTAACAATCAGTGCTCGTTTAAGACGAATACTACTTCATGCCATAGTGAAGAGAATTTGCACATAACAATTCTTTCACACTAGTTAATCTTTTCCAATGACGTTTCACACAGAGCATCAAGTGTGGATGATCCGGGGCCAACAACGAGCAGCAGCACAGGTATCGCAGAGGAGGGCCAGCTAGAGGACGACAGCTATGTTGCCGTTGTCTTGGACGAGCCGTCAGAGACAGTTGAGTCGCCGCCCTGTGCAACACCTGCAAACATCGAAGCAGAAAGGTAACAGCAATCTATTAAACATGAAAACTGTAGAAGTGGAAAGCTACTTTTCACTGCAGAAGTTCGATGTAGTACAATATCTATGTACTAAACGGCAGTTTATTTTGTAGGTCAGAGAGTGCAGAGGGCGATCAGAATGCAAGGAATCGGTCTGAAAGGCAAGCTGTCCTAACAGGATCATATTGACAGTTTCTGATATATACACCATTTACAAATGCTATATTTTGTGATAGAGCCTTTTCTTGGAACTACATAATTCAATTTCCTCCTTTGCACTAACAGGCCACGCAAGGTCCCTAGGACGGCAGCCAGTGATGCAAGGTGAGAAAAAGTGCTAATGGTGTGACAATCATGTGTCTGAAGTATGCACCGCTCCTTTTCAGTTCATCGCAGACAGTCTCCCATGTGGACATTGCGGCAGAATGCCTAAACCAACTGCGTGCAGTGAAAGCATCACAGGGTTCCAAGGAAAATCACGACTTTCCCTACTTTTTCTGTATGTCGTTGGCAGAACAGCTGCGCTTGCTAAGCCCCCACCAGCAGGTAGATGCTGTAACAGCACTGCAAGAAGTGATGCTCGAAAAGATCAACGAAGCAAGGCTGGAACGTGAATTAGGCAATTAGCTATATTTTTGAAGGTGGGGTGAGCCTCTGAAACCATTTCAAAACTTGGCTGTACAAAAGTGGTATTGAAAGCTGCTGCTATAACATGTGCAAGGTATTTTAAAGGTACGCACAAGTTGCTTTGAAGCTCAAATGTAGTTTCGAATTGTATTTTCTATTTTTGTATTTTAGTTCTTCTACAAACGTACTTTTTGGCTAACATCTACTTGCACAGCATTGCAATTTTTTTACAAAGGCAGCTACCAGGGGCGTAGCCAGAAATATTTTTTTTGGGGGGGGGGGGGGGGGGGGTTCAACCATACTTTATGTATGTTCGTGCGTGCGTTTGTATGCGTGCGTGTATATATACGCAAGCGAAATTGACAATTTTTAGAGGGGGGGGTCGAAATGCGAAAAGACGCATAGATCATGTTCCATAACAAAATGGAACAAGCTCTCAAGTGACAGTATTTCATCAATGAAAAAAAAAACATACAAAGAGTGCGCCGCAAGCATTCTGTCGCAGCTTTGTCAGGAGAGTAGAAGCAACTGGGCAAGCTGCTTGACATGTATTGCCAAATGCGAGGAATAGATTCATAGCATAAACAGAACAACAAAGACTTTTTGCTTCATTCTGTCTTTAGAAACCCTTATTTACCTGTTACGAAACATTCCACACACTTCTCAATATCATGACATTTGTGTATGTGTGTACTGTAGTGTTTCATCGTAAACACTGCACAGAGAGACAGGGTGTCTCTCTGCAGAAGTACATTTATTCGCATGATAACAATAAAAACCTTTACTCACCACTGCACAGGCTCTTGTCCATGATCTTGCGTTCTTGCCAAGGCACCTTGCCAATGGTGATGAAATGCTTCGCAAGGAGGTCCCGCACTTTGTAAGCGATCCTAGGAGAAAAAATTTTATGCAGCTATATATATCAGTAGCAATTCAATGTTACGTTGCTCATGGGATGAGCTCTCATGCTCCAGGCAAGTTTTTTTTTGTTTTTCACTTCTTGTGCCTGCTCATGCCAAAGCTCCTATATGGAAACCCGCAAGGGTTTCTTCTTGTTATCCATTAGTAGCAACTTGCACCCAGAGGAATAAGGGCCATGAAATGCGACCTGTTAAGTTTTAACACTTCTTCAGTGCTTACATGTGCTGTAATGGTGTTCGATTTAGCATGGCTGATGGGATTGAGATTGCCACTGAACACGTGTTCTGCTATGGCCATTTAAGAATTTGTTGTCGCGAAATAATACAAGATGACTGCATGAGATAGTTACTGGCATATTTATTTGCACTGAAACAGTGTTGCCTGATGCCTTCGTTGGGCAGTGGGCATGAGCTAGGCTGATGATTTTAACTGACAAATTAGTCGAAACAGCAACGGCCATTTGCATTTTCGGTGCTAGTCCTCTGCAAGTCCTTGTGGAGTTGCAAATTGTTCATGCAAAATTTGTGCCTAATGCTAGCGCACGTTTCATATCTCTAATGCCACCTCGATCCACTAACCTCGCTGCATGAAAACATCATTACCTTGTGGCATGGCAGCCAGTCTTTGGCAGAGGTGGCAGCGCATCACTGCTGGTGCCGTCCGCCCTCCAGCTGCCTTCTGCGATGTTCCCCTGCCAGTCAACGTGGTCAGCTGTCCCAGGAGGGCAGTAGGCGTATCGAGATGTCTCAGACTCCTTCATCATGAAATTGTGGAGAACCACGCATGCAGAGATGATTCGTCTGATGTTGTCATCTTTGGCTTTGAAAGGGCGACGCAGGATGCGCCACCTTTGAGCCATTATTCCAAATGCATTTTCGACCACTCGACGGGCTCTGCTTAGGCGGTAGTTGAAGATCCGTTTAGAGTGTGCCTCCTCGAAGCTGACTGGTTCGGAATCCTGTCTTTCCCCTTGCGAAGCCTCTTCCTCAGCACTTGTAGCAAAGAACGGTTGCAGACCTGCATGAACAGTCATCCACATACCTAGGTTCAAGAGACACTTTTCTGTAGGAGCTGTGAAATATTGCCCGACAGAACAGTAAGGCATGCTGTCAGTAAACACACTGCGACATGCTTCTGCTTAATTTTCTTGACAGTGGAGCAGAAGGGCGGTGCCTCAAGGAAACACAAATGTACATAGAAGCAAAAGTTCTTGCATGTGGCAAAGTGCTTGAGCGCCTCTAGATGAAAGAAAATCTGGTTACGGCTTCTGTAACCCATGTCTGATGACATGGTGATAGCATTTTGAGATAAAATGTGTTTAGTAAACGAATCTTGAAAAAGCGTGCAATTATAGAATGGGTAATTTCTCTTGCCAAACATGAACATCCAAGGAGCACTCTCAATGAACATATTAACGTGTTTATCTGTGGCAATATATTTAGGGCAGTTCAGACTCCAGTGAATCACGTTACTAAGAGCCCATAATAATAGCGTTAGGCAATGAAGTCCAGTAGGGAAAAGAAATGAAAGGGTCCAACTTGCTTTTGCGTGGATACGGCCGCATCAAGTACGTCTTCAGAGGGAATGCTTCATCTCCCACCAGGTAAAAGGGAATCTGGCCAATGTTGCCCAGCGGTGCATCAGGGGGAAATCCTTCATTCTTTGAAAGAATAATGTCATGCAGCTTGCTTTGGCCGAAGACTCCGCCATCTGAATCGCTCCCATGGTGCCCCACTTCAACGTAGAGAAACCTGGAGAAATTGGAAACATTCTGTCGCACGCAATACCTTATATGTCTCTTACGACTGCTTCAACGCAGAGGGCGAGACAGAAAGTGACATAAAAACCGTCCATGCAACTCCACAGCCTGCAATATGAGTCCCACTTTTTCGTTGAGTTTACGTCACATACCGACACTCTGTGCTTGTCGAAATTACGAAACAATGAATTTCTGGCGCATCAAGAGCAAGAGTGTACCTGTAGCATGCATCGCAGACGGCGAGCATCGATTTGCTGAAAAAGCTCTTGTAGTTGTAGTCCACACTTCCCGATTTGGCAGGGCATTCGATGGCAACATGTTTCCCATCAATTGCGCCCACACAGTGGGGCATGTTCCAACGCTCCTCGAACTCTCTTGCTATCTGAGGGATAAAAAACCGCACACAGGTGAAAATGACATACAAGTCATGTATGTCCAGTCACAGTTAACATGGATGTTCAATAGGCATGTCACGAGTTACAGGCGCAATATATGCAATACGCGTTTATTGCGTAATGTTTACCTGTAGCCACTCGCTTGCACTTGATGGACGAGCAACATATACAGGGCCAAGTACGTCCCACAGCGCCTGGCACACTGATGACACAATCTCGCATGCTGTCGAACGCCCATCTAAAAAATTGAAGGACGAAGAGCGGAGCGTTTCCCCAGCAGCCAAGAATCTGAAGAAAAAAGAAAAGCAGAAACATTTACAGAGAGAGCACACGTTTCCAGGGGGGTACAAGATTCACTGAAGTAGAAAATGTACTTATTTATAAAGAATTCACTCACGACGTCATTATTTTGACCATTTTCTCGCGTGGCCCTTTTCCTAATTCCCACTAACATTTAATGTTACTCAAAGCGCGATAAACCAAATGAAACGCAATGCATGCACGTACATCGACAAACATTCCCCCTCTGTCACTGTGCAATAAAAAGAAGGCTTCTAAAGGAAACGCACGTCGACTGTACCAAGGCAGGTGCGTCGAACTGCGCGAGATGTGTCAAATGTAGGCTTTTTACTTTGCATTTCACAGACGTACAAAAGAAGCGAGCTCGACAATTCGCATGGTCCTCTTACCGCAAAGTTTGTACAAGTCGGTGCTCGGCAGTGATTGCCTTGCGGAAGTTGGTGTCCTTCTTTTGAATGTGAGGTCTCAAAAGGTGCAAAAGCGTGTCGAAAGTGCGTGGAGGCATCCTGATGTACCTACGGGTATACAAATTGCACTGCGTCACGCAGATGTACCCAAGAGCGCGTAGATGAATGTTGTGATCAAAGAGACTTCAACTTACTCTCTGTAGTACTCCACGTCGCGATCTCGCAGAAGAGGCAGCAGTTGATTCGCGTGGCCGAGCTTCTCACGTTCTTGAAGAGAAGGGGCGCACCCACCACCGCCGCTGGCGTCGTCGTTGCTTCATCGATGTTTTGTGTTCTTCATGCATTGCTAGGCAGCTGCTTGCAAGCAAACCCAGCAGTATTGCTTCCTCCTGCTGATCCGTGAGCATGGTCGTTTATAGCAACGTTGAAGACACGTAAAATTGAAACATGGCGGAGTTGCGAGCCGCGACAACATCCGGGCAACTGCGAATCCATCACGCGCTCACCCGTGGTTGGTGCTTTACTCGACAGATGGCGCGATATGGCTATTCGGCGGCGCGGTGCGCGTGCAGTGAGAACGACGCTGTGTTTCGGCGGCACGATAATTCCGGTCGCTGTGGCGGGCGGATTCCCCAGTGTGAACGAGCCATAACGCCACCAAGCGGATATCAGGAGGAGGGTTAGCAGACGATACACTGGCAGCTGCTCCCTAGTTTGGCTGTGCTAGCTAATTGTCCACGCATTGGTTGGAAAGGAACACTGCGACTTAGCATGTTGCGTGAATCTGTGAAGAAACCGGGCCGTCCATGACAAGATACATTCGATTCTTTCGTGCGAGACGCGAAGTTCTCGTGAAAATACGCGGTGAAGCATCCTGAGCAAGTCGTGCTGCCAATGTGTCACACAGCGTACACATTTCAGCTCCGCGAAGTTTTTTGTGGCCACGCAGGTTGGTGTCTGTCTGTCTGTCTGTCTGTCTGTCTGTCTGTCTGTCTGTCTGTCTGTCTGTCTGTCTGTCTGTCTGTCTGTCTTCTGTCGAAACTCGTGGTATTTCGCTTGTATATAATATCAATCGGTGTTTTTGTAGTGTATGAAACCCGTAACATTATACGCAACGTGTCGCGTGAGCTCGCGATTTGCTCTTCTTTAACTGAATAATATCAGGCCCATCGTAATAAACAGGTGATACACTAAACTAAAACGACTTACATTTTTCAGAAAAGAGCTGTATGAATCTTGCGAGCGACCGTTCAGTCATTCGCGGCTGCGCTCGCTCCACGGCTATCTTGAACTACCACCAAGTACCGGTCACGTTGCGGACTCAATCTTATCAGCTGACGCATTCCGACGGAGATTAAACGTGATTGATTGATTGATCGAGTATGTGCATATCGACGTTAGTAGACCCCAGCTGACAAATTTGATTGGCAGCCACGCTCTCAACGTCGTCCTTCACCCGTGTTACCCTGTGTTGCTTTCATAGCCAGCGCTGCACCGCATGTTTGTTACTTTGTTGATAGGTGGCAGCACACTGCAAGCAAAGTGTTCTCTGAGCCTCACCAGAAGCCTGGGAGAGGTCCTTAAGGAGCACAAACTGGCACATACAGACCAGGCTGGCGGACTGGTCTGCTAGTGTTACGGCCCCCTGGGTCCCAATCTAGCCACCCGTCTAGTCTGGTTCCCCCATTCCCACTCCCATTTATCAGCAATAAAGTTTATTTCTCCTCCTCCTCCTGAGCCCAGAACGTGGAGAAGGCGAGGCAGCTCTCATGGGAGGAAATTCTTTAGATTGATTTTGACAGAGACTGCGCACCTTGACCATAGAGTTTCCTACAATACTTACTAGAGGGAACTCTGGCGCTAGTGTCTGTGGGAGCTGCAACGCATGACGCTTCAGCCAGCATGGACAAGATGGATAGTACACAAATGTGTCTAAACTTCGTACTTTCCGCTCCGTTTGGCTCCGCGTCGCCTGCGTCCGCTTTGTCGCAAAACGAAGTTCCGCAAAAGTCAGCAGTTTCACTTCGCCACTTTAGCTTCTTTAGGCTCAGCGATTCAAATCTGGTCACGAAGTTCACAACGATCCATTCTTTTATCCGAAAGAAAACCAAAACATAGCAATAAACAAAGTTACAAGTACGTTTGAAGCCGCAAGCACGAAGACTAGGCAAATTTGTGCACTTCCCATCATTCCCATGGTAGCTGAACGATCGCAGCGCCAGAGTCCCCTCTAGGTAATTTTAGGAAACTCTATGACCTTGACGACGAGGATTTTTAGATGCGAAGCATCTTATGGCGGAGTTCAATCCGGTGGTGGTGTGTGGCGTGACCACCCCTACTGCGCATGCGCGTACCCTCTCCACACACCTCCTCTCCACCTTCCCCTCTCCCACTTCTCATCTCGTCTCCCCTTCCGAACTCCCATTCCCCTTCTCCACTTCCCCTCACCCGCTTTCTCCCTCTCCACTTCCCCTCTGAAACGCAGGCTCGACATGCCGAAACGCTGCTTCGCATCGCTTCATGGCCCCCTTTTGCGGAGATGGTGTGATTTTTTTACTGGACATTGAAGGCTGTGAAAGCACCGATAGTGACAGCGTCGATGAAGATGCTGCAGCAGCGATTCTCTTTAACATGCTTTGCTGGTTAACCATCTGTTTTCGCAGTCGTAAGGCGCTTTCACTGTACTTGGTGTACAATAGTGTTGAGATCAAAATAAAGGAATTTTTCTGATGTGACGCACGTAGCGCGACTTTTGCCGCCGCATGCTGTCATCAAGCTCGACGAGCGAAAGCGAAACGTGCAATCGCGTCCACAAGCCGCGCCGCTGAGTTGCCAAAGCAACTTGACCATTACCGTCCGAACGGCGTCGTTGTTCAGACATTCTTCGACGTTGCGGAAAGCTTCCATGTGCATTCGTTTTGAGGTGCTAATGAAACCTACAACATAATAGAGAAGTGAACTGTGCACTCCGCGTTATTCACCACACAAGTAATGATGACGGAGCAACATGTTTAGAAACCATAGTCACGCTGAACATGCTGTCCTTTGCAGCAACGATGGCGTTACTCGCTCCGACAGGCATGCACGATACATATACTTAGAGTGCCGTTCAGTTCATACGTTTTCTATAGCGCGCACGTGATTTCGTAAAGCATCGTAGATGCATGTTCATTAAGCCGAGATATAACCTCTCACACCGCGGTCAATAATGAGGTAGCGAGCGTTTCGCTCATTCGATGGTTTGGGCAAGTGTTTTGGCCTGATATCCGCTTCAGTGCAGTTCATGATCTCATCCGGTGAAAGTGCCCCGCCACAGTGATCTAGTGGTTATGGCGCTCGACTGCCGACCCGAAGGTCGCCTGCGGCGGCTGCATTTTCGATGGAGACGCAAATGTTTGAGGCCCGTGTATTTAGGTTTAGGTGCACGTTAAAGAACCGCAGGTGGTCCAAAGTTCTAGAGCCCTCCACTACGGCGTCCCTCATAATGAGATCGTGGTTTTGGGACATGAAACCTCAGATAATATTGTTAATATTATTATCCGGTGAAAGTGCACGGGCCGTACGTCCGCACGTCCTATCTGTTCCTATGCTAATAAACGGGTTGACCCTCCTCCGGGCGCCATCTTGAATCGCACAGCGCGCCACCTATATTTCATGGGCATTGCGAATTGTGCGCTAGTGCACTGTTGGGGCAAACTATAGACAGTGCCCTGCGACTCTGTTCTCCATGCGCTCGTACGCGTTTAGTTGACTCACTGCACACACGCACACACACTGTACCGAGACTTTCAGCTCTGCAGTCAGTCATTGCGAATGCACACACTCCATCACAAGCGTGTCAAAAGCCCGGTGCCGTGAGGGAACCTCTACGCGCGTTACATTTTTTTTTCGAAGTACCGATAAACCCTCCACGTGTGTGCAAAGTGGCGTTCCCACTGGCGGAAAGCATGCCGCGGCGGCGTCTCGCCCGTCGGCGCCTCCGTTCGACAAGCAGCGGCCGCTGTCCACATTGCAGGCGCGAGAGTCACGAGACAAGAGTGGACATGTCGAGGCGCGCGCGCCCACCGGCGCGTCACCGGCTCGCGGCTTCTCCCCGTTAGACGGAGAGAGGTGGCGCGGATGAGAACAATGTCCGGTTGCTATGACGACGCTCGCGTGAGGAGGAAAAACAGGCGCTCGTTCGAGGTTTGCTTGCGCGGCAGCCGGCTGCAGCGGCGTAAGTAGGTCAGGGAGCGATGCGGTCGGCGGGCGAGAAACGTTTACGCTCCGCGGGAGATAGAAAGAAAAGCGGCGTGTCGCGATCGGTGAGCAGCGCGCGGGAAAAGGCCGCATCGCCGTGTTCGTGCCTTTAGAGAATGCGCGCACAAATGTCTGTGCCCATTGTTATGAGTAACTAGCGATGCATACACTACGTGTCTGTGAACGTACATCCACGCGGCGGGGTCCCACCATCTCTCGGAAACGAAGCCAAGGAATAATAAAATGAAATATTAGGCCTCCCGCTGTTCGAAGACGCAAACCTAATACAAGTCATCCTTAAAGGGACTGACAACAAATTTTTTGCTAACTGGTCAGAGTTTCTAGCCATGGGATGGTAACGGGGAAAATGCCGTGAAACATTTTAAATCAGAATTTTTCTATCTGCAGCGAATGAACACTTGATAACGCACTTCTATCTTATACACACTTGACAACACATGCTGCAAAGAATAAGCGCGAGAGCGGTTCGTGTTCGAGTGCAGCGGTGTTGGTTACTTTTAAGCAAGATTTAAAAATATATATCCTACTCACAATGCAAAACAATGCTAGCATCTAGCTGTCACTATATTTCACTGTCTTTTTATTTCTACCCGGATCTAATCACACGTTCTGCCCAGTTGTCGTTCCTTTAATGCACCTTCAGACGTTCCTCCGATGAATGCCTTCTATTTCTTCATTGAGTGAGTGACATCGATCTCACCCATGAAGTTCGGGAAAAAAATGTTAAATGGAAAGTCCCGCAGTGCAGCTTTAGCGACTGTTCTTCCCATTAACAATAATCTGTCTCGTCGTAACTGTATGCTTGTTTAATTCACCAATCAATCAATCACAGTGTTCCAGCTTTCATATATTCATCAATCACCGTGTACCAGCTTTGGAGGAGGGCCGCGTGGCGGTGCCTGCGTCGCTGAAATGACCGAATCCCACGAGCCACGGCTTCCGATGTAGCGGAATTCTTCATGCGCCACATCGTGTTGCGTCATGGTGCTCCATCCAGTGTAATAACAGACAGAGGGACAGCATTCACGGCGCAACTTACTGAGGAGGTTTTCGAACTAAGCAACACCAGACACCGAAAGACGACCGCATACCATCGGCAAACGAACGGACTTACCGAACGACTGAATACGACGCTCGCAGACACGATGGCAATGTAAATCGACGTCCAGCACAAAATATTTCACCGGATTTTGCCATACGGCCACCAAGTGCAGACGATGCTTGACTGTATGCTACCGTATCAAGATGCCGACGAGTTGGCAACTGACGCCGGGGAACTTGCAGAGCGTGCCGAGGAACATCGACAGCTCGCGAGACTGCACATCGGCCAGCAGCAGCAGGCAGACGCACGACGCTACAACATCCGCCACAGGGAAGTGTCCTACAACCCCTGAGACCAAGTTTGGGTGTGGACGCCCGTTCGCCGCTGTGGCCTCAGTGAAAAGTTACTGAGCCGGTACCTTGGCCCGTCTAAAGCGCTACGCCGCGTGAGTGACGTGAACTACGAAGTCGTCCCGGACACATCACTAATGAAACATCACTGTAATGAATGGAGGAAATTTGTAAACGGAATCTATATGTTTGTGAACTTTTGGTGGAAATTTTAGATGTTCGTGTGGTCTTATGAAAATGAAGACGACGGCGACATGAAGGCGAGCCAGGGGCAGGTGGCACGCGCGGCGGCGGCACAAGAAAAAAGGGAAAGAAAAAAGAAGAGAAGATGCGCCTGTGGAACGCGCAGAGGGCTGAGCGAAGCTAGCCGAAGGACACGCCGGACCAGGGCGCTGTCCGTGGAGCTCCCCCTGGCTGTTCGTGGTGAGGCCTGAGGAGCTGAGGTACCTCCCTGGGGCTACCGGTACCGCGTGCGGCTCCTGCTGTGGCGGCGTGCAGGAATCACCAGTTCCGGAACACCGTCGCCACCTGGGACAGTGCAAGGCCGTGATCAAACGGGAGGCCTTACGGAGGCCTTGTTTTCCTGCTGTAAGGCACACGGGACGTGTCACCTGCGTGCCTGGGCTCGCCTTCGACGAAACTCGTCGCCGCACGTGGACTGTCCCTCCTCAAGACAGCGTTGTGTACAAGTCGTGAGACTTCGTTTTATTGTAACCTTGATCGGACATTCCGCGGTTAGATCTTTCAGATTAATTTATGTGTGTTTATCTCTGTGCTTGTTCTTCGTCACCATCCCTAGAATCCTTTGTCCCCATAAATGTTGATTGAAACTAATTCGTGCGTACTTCTCTTGTCGTCCGACCCGTTGAGCCACGCACTCGCAAACGTGAAGAACCACCACTCGGTCCTTACAATCACACTCAGTAATGAAACTGCTGCAATTAGCGCTGCAGAAACGCAACGGTGTGGACGGGCGAACGTCGTGCCTTGGTGAAGCGAGACACAGGCCAGCGGGACGTGGAACGCCTTCCAGCGTTCGCGGCTCATGCTACGAACCTCTGACTCCCGTGTTGCTGAACCGCAGTGTGGTATAGTGTATGGAAGAGCAGAGGCATCATGATTTAAGCAGCGCAGTAAGGGACGAGGACAGAAAAAAGAAAGTGCCCAACACGGGCGCTAACTCGCAACTGATTTTATTCGGAAAAAACATGCTAATAAAAAGGTGAAGTACAAAAAAGGAACATAAAATATATAATCTTTGTAATCATGTGTAGGTGCCGCTTAGGTATTGAAATTCCGCGTCACTTAGCGCGATAGATGGTCGACTGATACATTTTTCTCCTTTCCTTAGGATGTGGAACACTTCGATGACTTCTCTTGCTATCTGTTGTCTATGACGTGACAGAATCATAGTGTCGGCGAAGAATGCTGTGCAGCCACATTGCTTGCGATGGGCGGCGAGTGAAAATGGTTTCGTGTCTGACAGTGAACGCTCCTGCTCCCTAAGAGGGATATTAACAAAGCTTCCGCTCTGTCCGGTGTATGATTTTTCGCATTATAATGGGATTTGATAGATGACGGCTTCTTTGCAATATGTGTAGTGAAAATTGTGCTTGATGCCGCATTTGCCGCGAACACTCCCATTGTCGCTGATCTGTGTGTCAGTGCTTTTTGGCACTTTTGCGCACATGGATTCCAATTTATGAGGGAAGCAGGAAACAACGTCAACGTCATAACGTTGAGCCACGTTTTTTCAAACCGTGAGCGACACGGTAAGTATACGGAATGACCGTGTACTTTTCCGCTCTCTTAGTCCGTTCTTCGTCGCCCCTCGCCTGTGAACCATTCGGCTTCAACCGTTTGAGCATCTTTTCGCAGGCTTGCGCAATGGTGCGTTGCGGAAAACCCGCTTGCTTGAGTCTTGCCACCTGTTCACTGAAACTAATGTGTAGTCCGTCCTGACAAGATTTCTGCAAACCAGAACGAACACAGGAAAAGGCTATGCCCTGTTTGATTATTTTTGAGTGGTTTGATGTGAAATCCAGTAATAGTTTAAGTGAACGTGGATGATAGCGCCAACACACATGTGTAGGTAGAACATCCAACTTCAAGTCTAGGAACTGGAGTGCTCCTTCTGTCATCATCTCAACCGTGAAATTTAGGCCGCTGCCGTTCTCTCGGAACACATTTAAGATATTCACGGAAAGTCGACAATAAACACAGACATTAAACAGCACCAAACAGTCATCGACATAGCGGAGGATATGCTTGACCACGCTTGACATGCTTGACATGCTTGAACAGAGGCGTTGGTTGCCCTATAACTCGGGAGCGCACCACGTGCCGTTTCTCTCCTTAATTCACGACGCTTTCAATAGGTGCATATCGAGTACCACTGTTTATTATGTGCTTGTTTATGTCATCTTTGCGCGGGATTCACGATACGCTGAGCCCAGGTATAGGTTAACAACCTCAGCTACCACAATGGTTAAATCATAATAGTGGGCGTTAGTCGTCGCGATGGAGATGTGCCACTAGGAGTCAACGTGGGTGCATCCACGTCAAACGGCGCTATAGCTGCCAAACAACAATAGACAATGAGCAAGCGCTCAGATATCTCTACTAAACAATCAGTACTACTTCTGTGAAGTCACGTTTCGCTTCCGTGTGCGACATATTCCTGTGACGGAGGGATCAGCCATGTTTTTTGTTTCGTCTCCCGTGACATCTGAACTAACGAGCCTTAAATAAATAAATAAATAAATAGCTTCCACAGAAGGTTCCTGGCTATTGGTTTAATTACATGAAGGAAGGTCAGAGTGAAACACATTACATTTATTGTGGGCTTCGGCGGGGGCCGGCCTGACAAAGACCGGTGCAGCAGCGGGGGTTCAGGAATGCACTCGGAGGCACCCCGTTGCTGCCTGCCTCATACTCACATCCTCCTTTATATATATATATATATATATATATATATATATATATATATATATATATATATATATATATATATATATATATATATTGTAACGAAGACAGCGGCGCTCGGGCACGGCACATGCTCGAGGAGGGCAAAGAAGAGAAAGACGAAGGTCAGACAAAAACAGCCGGCCTAGCGAACAGGCGTTATGTCGATTTCTGTGTATATTTCATTATAATGGCGCAGTCGTCAAACACGAAAGCTTAAAGGGGAGGCAGCCTATACTACCGCGCATTCCGCGTTGCGAAACCGTCTCCCAATGAGCGCCGTCCACGTTTCCTCGGCCGGCCATGGATCCCGTATACCTGCCGCCGCATCAAGCACAGTTCAGGGATGTTGTCCATGCCTCCTTGGCGCCTGTCTACCTGCCGGGGTCCACCAAAATTTCAGTGACGTATTTCCGTCACGGAAATGACGTCGAAAAATTAACTTGATCAGGTGGCAAGTAAAAACTAAAAAAAAAACTCCCATGAATGGCAATCGAACCCACAACCTCTCAGGCCGCGACAACAGATTCCGGGCATGCTATTCACGGGGCCACCGTCACGCACTCTTGATACTTTAGAAACGCGCCTTTTATATCTCACACTTTCCCCTCACTGCTAGGTGGGCTAGCTGGCATCACATTATGATATAAAGCTTATAGCGCAAATAAACTTCTTCGTCCAGCGTCGTTTATTTGTGCTCAAAATTTTATACCATAATGGGGTGGTGTCGCCGTCTAGGAGCGGTATAGTGAAGTAATGCATCATGACCGTTGGCCTTCGTGATTGGCACCTGCAACGCGTTGTTGCTACGCGTAGGTCCCGTTTGGCGCGATTCCAATGGCAGAAGAGCAATTTCGTCAGTGCCTTAACGTACCGCGAGGTTGCGACGTTAGCCCGCTTACGTTCCCCGCTTACGATCGCCCACAGAAAAATCGCGGCCGGGCTAGAGGGGAGGTACGAGGCGCGTTGCGTTTCCCTCTAGTCCGGCCGTCATGTTCTGTTTATTCTTTAAAGGTGTACTGGTGAAAAGATTTTAGCGTCGTGTTTAATTGTTGAAATGTGTTGCTGGGGGCCTATTAGTCATCACACGGTACATCGTTTGCTACAGCGCTCGACAGGTAATCAATCACAAGCTTCTCATTACCGACCAGTCTCAGTTTCGGTTTGAGAGAGCTCCAAAAACGACAAGCCGCCGAGTGCAACTATCACGACCTAGCGTGTGGAACGCTCGACCACGTCGGCGCACAGAGCTGTGAAGCACTTCCGCTCGGAGCGCACAGCGGCAAGCGCGGCAAAATAAATGGCGACTATGATGTCATCATAACTTGGTGTACTGTCTGCCGCGTTGTGACGTCGGGGAAGTATGGGGGTCACTTCATGTCACTTTTGAGGGTGTCAGTGGCGGGAGGTTCGGCGTATGGCACTGGATCGCGCACGCAAACTTCAAAATTCACATAAAATATCTTCCAAGCAGGGGCGTAGCCAGGGGGGGGGGTTTGGGGGGTTCAACCCCCCCCCCCCGAAATATTTCAGTTTTGCTTGCGGGTATACAAACTCACGCACAAACATGCATAAAGTATGGTTGACCCCCCCCCCCCCCCCCCCCCGAAAGAAATTTCTGGCTACGCCCTTGCTTCCAAACTATATTTGCTCTAGACAAGTTGCAGATGATATACGCATGTTCACAGGAATTGATCTTGCAGGCTGTCTCGGCCGCAATATTTTGTGTCAGTACACCTTTAACATGCTGCGGCATGTCGGCATTTAGTCGACGCTCTTCTGGCTGTCACACCGCTTTCTCTGATTATGCTCTCAACGTTAACTACTACAGCTACCACAAATGTTTTTCTTATCGTTGATCATGGACGTTAGTCGTCCGCATGGCGATGTGCCACCAACGAGCGTCTGTTCGCCGCCGTCTACGGTCACGTAGTTACCCAACAAAGAAAGCAGATAAGCGACCACAATGCGCCAGAACACAAATTGCCGTTTCAAGGAACAAACGGAGCCCTGTATACATCGCGAAATTTGTTACACCAGACTCTATGCTTATTTTTTCCCTGCTTTCTGATGCAGCCGTTTCGTTCGAAACTGAGAACCAAAATGCGAACTTTGAACTCTCGAACCATTCCAAGATGGTGTCGCTCGGCGGCGGGAAAGAATAAACACCGTGAATTCCGTTTTTTCCTTGATTTTCAGTCCCCTTCAAATCGTCCGCGCTGATTAAGTCACTTTTTCGGGCGCATTCCGGTTTCAGCTAAAATTACATTGATATAGTGAAGATAAAAGGCATTGATAATGCCATAAAGGGCTCTTTATCCCCCCTTTGTTAAGTTTTCCGCGATTGCCCGAGTGAGTGGGGGCTATCTGTGAAGAAATTCGTTCAAAGAGAAGTGAACGTGTGCCTTTTATACTGAGCTAGGACTTATTTAGCACGCTTTTCTCGTTATGCATATGGTCGCCAACATTCGGCACAACTTCATTTTTTTCTCGCGAATTTTAGCCCGCGTAATCCCGCGTAATGATCGCACCGCAATACCTAGCTGAATTTTTGAAGAAAAAGTTCGATGATTACGCAGAAAAATACGGCAGCCGACATCGGCAGCCGTTGTATGGAGTCTAACCCCGATTTCTCGACATTAGCAGCGGACACCTAATCTGCTAAACTACCACGTTGGTTAATATACATACTGATGTGAATTAGGCTGCTCACCACGGGCGCCGATCGTCGGACAGAAGCTGCGCAATCGTGCGCCCAGAAGAACCTATATTTATAGATGCGAAGCATCTCTTGCTCGGGGGTATGTCCCACGGCCTTGGCCTGGGCGTCCGCACTCACACTACGCATGCGTAACTCTCCTCCTGCCCTCTCTCCAACAGCTGCGCGTTACCCTCTTCACTTCTCTCCCAGCACCTGCTTGCGCTCCTCCTGCGTTCTCGCTTCTGCTCTCGCGGCGCATGTGCTACTCTCCTCCTCTAGTCCCCTCTCCTTCAAGCGGGTAGAGCGCTGCGCGCGTTGTCCAGCGCTTGCTTCCGTTGACTCCTCTGAAATGCGGGCTCGACTTGCCGAAATTCTCTCCTGAGCAGCGCCGCGATCAGCGCCAGCGCACGTGCGACCCCTCCCCCTCTCATTTCTCTCCTACGCTGCCCCCCTCTCGCGCGCCTGGCGACCGCGTTTCCCGCTCGACCTGTGAGAATTAACGGCCAGGCTAGAGGGAAGACACGACGCGCGTAGTGTTCCTCTTCGCGTTCCACGATGCGAGGTCCGTAGCATGCCGCTGGTCGGTAGCATACCCAACGAACGCCAACGGAACGCGATCGTGCAAGTGCTCCGGCTTCGCATCGCCTCATGGTCCCCTTTAGCGGGAGATGGTGTAATTTTTTTTTTATTTGCGTGAGTTTGCCCTGCGGCATCAATACACGTTACACAAAATGGTGCAGCTGTGTTTCCTCCATGAAGTCCAGGAGGGACCTATGGTTCGGACCGTATTTTTTTAAGTATGTGCACACTTAGTTGAGTTTCAGACTTATCCCCACTTCTCTTATCTAGAGTTCGAGAGAGGCGACAAGCTCTTAACTGAGTAGTGATGTGTGTTGTCTTTTCGACGTTCTTTTGTTGCGCTAAATGCTGCTATGAATGAGCACGAAAAGGCCCGTCAGGGAGTTCTGTGGCACCTGATCAGTTTGATGTACGCGCACTGCTGTACTCCAGATTGTTTAGTGGCGGCTTACACAAGGTATCCTCCCTCAGACGTCGCAGTATTTTCTTTATAGTTCCTGGGCAAGTGGTGGATTGTGCGAGCCACGGCCAGTGTATTCCACCATGCTGAGCAGTGCACGTACTTCATGGTCAACCGCAAGGCGGAGCGCCTCTACAATATGACCGCTGAGTTTAGTGTCGCAGGGTAAGTAGCATCCTCCGATGTGTAGTATTTCGCGTACACTTTCTTGAGTCGACAGAAGCATTAATGATCTGTCACTCTGCGTCTGTGTAGTAGCTAGTTTTTTTTTATTCACAAACCACTCTCACTCTTCTGTAAGATTTCTTCCAGTGTCATTACTATTGACCGAGTGGCATACTTGCATTGTATGTCTCCTTTTGTCGTGAGTTAGATCGTGATATTGGTAAGAAAAAAATATGCACACAGGTAACTAACTTCACAAATGCTGTAAAGGACTTAATTGTCGACACTCTAAGGAACAAAGGTGTCCTTTGACTCTTCTTTGCTACATTTGTGACTCTCCTATGTCTAACTCTCATTAGAGAGTCAGGCGGACTCTCGTTAGGAGAGTCGTGGGACGCACGACTCTCCAAAAGAGAGTTAGCGTGCCTTTTTAAAGAGAGTCATACATCCCACGACTCTCCTATAGAGCGAGTCAGCGTGCCTCTCTAAAGGGAGTTATACATGGGAGAGTCACATGTGTAGCAAAGAAGACACCTTTTTTCTTAGAGTGCGCAGTGGACAGATGCTGGCGGAAACAAGAGGGCCCAGGACTTGGTTTCCAAGTGTTCTGCCTCACACCTGCCGGCATCTGCGTCCCAACAGAACTCTCAGCGTTGTTCTGAAGTCTTAGACATGCCCAGCGTTCTCTTTAGAAGCAACCAGAGAAGCACCTGTGACACAGCGTACCTCCGAGCTGCCATCCTCAGCTTCACGACGCTTCCTGCAGCATGCAAGTGATTCTTTTTTAGCTGCAGTTTCTCTTTGGTGTTACCCCAAAAGAGCTGGAAAAGTCACGCAGATACGCAAGAGCTTGAGACTAGACACGCTAGCAAGATGTGTGCTCTGATGACAACGCACATGGCGTTCTCAACTTCTCCTACACTGGCTTCGACGGCAATCAAACTGCCCAACACAACGCCAAACATCTCATGTGAATTTTTCTGTTATACGATACTTTTCAGATAATGATCCTGCGGCAGGAAGAAATATCAAGCTTGAGGGTTGAATCGGAGTGGTGGGTGTCGCTATGGACGCTGAGGACCAGTTGGCTTTTTCGAAGGATTATAGCGACCGCATTCATATTTTTTTTCCTGCGCAAACCCTCTTGACCATTGATGAGAACAATTTTGTGGTATTTCGAGCATAGGAATTTGAAAGCTGAATTATTTTATTGCAGATCGTCCGACGTAAGGCCTTTTACAGAAAACCGGCCCAGGTTATTACAACGAACGTAGAACCTGCTTCTCGCAGCGCGCCTTGCACTGCCAACAAACTTTCGTGTTCATTCTTTGGATCAAATCAAACTGCTACGTGATCTATCAAAATAGCTGTATTGCGACGCACGTTTATTGCTTATTTTGACCTATTCGAATTTCAGACACAAAAAAAAAGCCGCAAAGCTTGCGCTAAGCCGCGGAAGGCTTGAAACAGCGAAACTGGACGATTCTGAAGAATAATGAAGACTCCTAGCTTGTTTCTAGGCCTCAGCTAGGCGATGCAGATTGTTTCTAGGTTGCTTCTAGGTCATTGATAGGCATTAGCTAGGTGGTGCTGGGTTGTTCCTACGTTGATTCTCAGCGCAGAGAGGTTCGAGTTGAACCACAGACAGTCAGAGACACGAAACGGATGTCCAAACTCCCGAGACAGAACCTCGCGCTGAAACCAAGCGTTCGCACTTCACATAGATCTACAGGCACGTCGTCTTTGATGTGCCCATTCCATCGCTTCGGGGTCTTCTCGCAGCCGCCATTGCCTTTCCCGTACTCGGGGTCTTCGGCTCACCGCCGCCGCTTCGCAGCCAATTGTTGGGCCAACTGCTGCCTCCGTCACTTTTAGTGGACCAGTGGTATTTACCCAATTTCTGTGGCAGATACCCGTTTATGATGATTTTTTTTTGGTTCGCCGGAGAAGGAACGATTTGCTAAAGAGATTCGCCGTTAAAACTGTTAGCAATGCTCGGCGCAGACCACGCAGCAATCTTTGGCACGCTTCGCGAATGTTTGTGATCATTCTGTCAATATTACGTGCAGGACGCGAATAAACAAATTTATTCGAGACCTTACGCGAGCACCAGCGATAACGCGTCGTCTTTTATAAAACAGTCATCGTGTGATGACTGCTTTATAAAAGACGGCGCGTTCCGCCGATGATCACACTACTCGATGGTCGAGGGCTGTTCTCGCCGCTACCAGTTTACAGCGTGAATCGCTTGTACGCAAGTTGACTTTTCATTTGCCGGGCACAAGTTTGTCGAAATAAAGCGTTCTGTATTTTCCAGTCCTGCTGCAGCCTTCTTCACCGACACAACCACGTAACAATATTCACGAATAATCGAATATCTACTTCCCTTGTTCCTCCTTGGATACCTACTGCATGAAAGCCAGTGATGTATATTAGACCTCGTGTTCTCAAACTTTCTGGCCTTGGGAAACCCGAACTTCATTTCCAAAGTGCCGCGGAACCCGTCATTTTTCTTTTGCACGAAGGCAATCGAAAGCGCGCGTGCAACGAAGGGGGAGGGGGAGGGGGAAGTTTAGGTGACAACGTCTCTCGAGGCGCGCAACCAGAGTAATAGCACTGCCCGCATTGGCCTGTTATCTTGAATATTGAAGGCTATGGCCGTTATTATAGGACTTCCGATAATACATAGACTTGCGATTGCACTTGGCATAAACTTGGCATACCAGTCACACTGCGAATGGACGTCGACCGGTACACCTGTCGTAAAGCTAAGCATAAATGCTCATGTAGACCACAGCCGGCACTAAGCGATGCCTCTTGCGCCTGTAAAAGCACTCGTTTTGTTTATAAAAGCGATATTGAGCAATGGCAAATGATCGTGTATGAAAACTATGCCACGTGAACGCAGACGCGCCATGGGACATGAATAAAGCGCCGAGGCGCCCCGGAAAGCCGATATCATTTTCCATACCTCGGCTTGCAGAAATAAGGAATAGATTCCCGCGCACTTGGCACAAACTGCGCTCACGATCATTAATTACACTAAAAACTGAAACTCCTGCCGTGAGAGTTAAAGAGCTGTGTTACTCCCGCAGATCTCATTATGCTCTCTCTACAGGGAGACGCTTTACTTTCTTTTGCCACTCCTCCTGGCGATGCAGAGTGAAGTGCCTGTTTCACTCCTGCATCCCACGAGAGAGTAAAAGGTTGTTTTACTCTTTTGCTATATAAGAGCGTTTTTAAGAGCTTGTTTTAGTCTTGCACCTCTCCAAATATAAGGAGCTGTAAAGAAAAGTTCGTGCAGTCTAATATCTTTGGCAGTAGATCAATCGATGAAGTGACGGCGATACATTCCTCGTCAACTTATCGCGACGAAAACCGCTGACAGGCACCAAAAATGCGTGATCATAACTGCACGGGATTATACTTACACGTACGCACTCCCTGAGTGAGGTCCTAGTTATAAAATGACTAGAGACGGCACGCCGCAGCGTACGCAATAAAATGCTGTGGACAGAAAGCCCGACAAAGAAAGAAAAAAGGGCGGGGGGGGGGGGGGCGAGGACTCTTACATTTCGCCTTTAAAACGCGACAGCGATATTCGTACACACGCACACAAACACAGGCACACGCAAACACACACACACGCAAACACACACACGCAAACACACACACACACACACACACACACACACACACACACACACACACACACACACACACACACACACACACACACACACACACACACTATCGCCTTCTCAATCGCTAGCTTGCCTTCGCTTCTCGATGGGGACGTATACACAGTGCCGCAAGAAAAGCCAAAGTGCAAACGCCCTCTCTCTCTGCATCTACCTCGAACACACTCTGCTCGAGCACACTTTCGCTCACACGCTGCTTTTTCTCTCAGAACCAATGGCGCCGAAGCCGCCGACACCGGAATTTCTGCGAAACGAGCTCTTTGACGCTATCACGTCAAAAAAGTGGGCAAAACGTTGCGCATAAACGACACGGACTCCAGAAGAGACGTTGTAATACACAGGGCGCAAACTTTGAACAATTTATTTCGGAGCAGTGTTCCCCTTTTTATACTTGACGAACATAAATGCGCATGTCCCCAGGAACAACATCAAACACTTGCGCACCCACTCAAAAAAGCAATTTCTTTTGCTGACAATGCTACGGAAGCCTCACTGAGGCAACAACTGTGAGATATTATGGGCTTCATCAAACGCGTCGTTTCCTTTCAATCATTTATGTTGGAGGTATGAACCCCGAGCTAACAAACACATTTTCCCTTATAACTCCGCGCACTACAAATTAGTCGAGCGGGCAATTATGAATCTCTGCTTCAAGAACGCCTGAGACAAATCATGCTCCGACCGGATTGATGAAACCTTCAGCCAACAGTGCACTCGTCTAAATGAGGTTGGTTACCCGACACAGCGGTTAGTTTCTGTTGCCGAAAAGCTGCTTAGGAATATAAAGGTTACTAGTAATGCGACACAAGCCCAGAAAGAAAAAGTAAAAGGAAAAACCGCGGTATTGCCTTACACTCACAAAATATCACACAACTTAGAGAAGGTAGCTGACCGGGTCGATGTTAAAGTGTTAATTTCCGCTCCCGATAAACTCGATAAGCTATGCCAATTAACTAATAAGAAAGGCCGAGAAAAGGAGTGTTGCGGTAAGCAGCATCGCACTAAGTATGTTGCATGCAATGAAGGTATTGTGTACCGCATTCCTTTAACTTGCAACCGCTATTCAGGTCGTTGCATTAACGACAGGCTGCGCGAACACACGAATAATGTTAAAAATTAGTCAGGTGGTTGGTTAGCTATCCATTGCAGAGACTGTGGATGTACACCTATGTTCGATGAGTGCATCATAATTGCAAGAAGTAGAAATGAAACGGCGCGGTTGGTTATAGAAGCCCATAATATCTCACAATTGAAAGATAGTTGCGTCAGTGAGGCTTCCATAGCATTGCCAGCAAAAGAAATTGCTTATTTGAGTGGGTGCGCACGTGTTTGATGTTGTTCCTTGGGACATGCGCATTTATGTTCGTCAAGTATAAAAAAGGGGACGCTGCTCCGAAATCAATTTTTGAAGTTTGCGCCCTGTGTATTACAACGCCTCTTCTGGTGTCGGTGCCGTTTATGCGCAACGTTTTACCCACTAATGACAAACCAACAGGCCTAAATAGGAGCCTTGGTGCACGTCAAAAAAAATATAAACGCGACTTCCTTTAGGCGGCCGCTAAACGGGAGGGCTGTTACATGCGCCACCGAGAGAGAAACACGATCATGCAACCTTACGACGCATGCGCGAGCGAGGAAAGACAAGAAAAACGAACACACACAGACACATAATATAATAATAATAATAATATCTGGTGTTTAACGTCCCACAACACACCGACGCACGCACACCAGCAGAGGTGAAGCGTGCGTGCTAAAGTCGAAGTCTCGCCGTCGCCCGTCGCTGCCTTCGCCATTTACTTCCATTGCCCGGTCATCGACGTTTCCGAATTGCTCAGCTGTGTCTGCTGTGCGTGCCCGTGTCCCGTGTGTGGGCGACTGTGATTTCAACGCTGGACATGAAGGGAATTTAGCGACGGCAGTCGAACATCCGGTACTGTGAGCGTGTTCGTGTTGGTTTCACGATGGTCTGGAGACTCAAGCGAGCTTGCACCTTTGTGTATGCGTATTCGGCCAGCACCTGGTTAGGCACAGTCGGAAATGCGAACGGTAAGTGGTGCTTCTGTGTTCTTAGCTTCGCGTCTCTGTTTTGCGTCGCTCAGGTGTGTAGTGCTGCACAGTGTGTCGCGTGGAAAGTACAATAAAAAGCAGAATAGAAAAGCATTACACGCACATACGTGTGATGCGTGATGCGCGTTTAAAAAGCTTTCTTGAAGGCAGTCTATCGACCAGTCTATCGAAGAGCGAGTACGCCTCAATAAAGACAATTTGTGCTATATAATTTCTTTGCTTGCCATAAAATGTGAATGCGGCAGCATGCTTTCAGATAATATAAAGAAGTGAGAGGCCGCGGTTATCACTCCGTCAAGTGTGCATTAAGGCTAACTTTTGTTTTCATTTGATTCAGTTGTAGTTGTCAGCCTCTGTTGTACGATAGTTGCGGTACTCGGCTGCCGACCCGAAAGTCGCAGCTTCGATCTCGGCCGCGGCGGTAGCATTTCGGTGGAGGCGAAGCGCTAAACGCCTGTGTACTCTGCGATTTCAGTGCACGTTAAAGAAAAACAGATGGGCGAAACTTCCGGAGCCCTTCGTTGCGCCCTTCACTTTTTTAGAAAAACGCCTATTTTCATAATTCATTTTCGGTAAAACACCTCCTCCATCGGAATTTCGCCCCCACCCACTTTTCCCCGTGGCCATGCGCCTGGCGTACGCTATTCCAAAACTCCCTGATATTAGTAAGTGGGAATACTTTTCGGTAACAATTTTGCATTGCGCTCTTTATTCGTCTCTAAGACAAAAAAAAGAAACAGCATACCATAGGGTAATTACGTCATTAGGTTGGACTGGAGCGAATAAATTATGCTGCAGAGATATGATTATGGCCATATTATGTGACAGTTGTCTGCTAAGTGACAGCGTGTATGGAGAAGCACATGCATTTTACGATATTGTCACCTAATTAGTGACAATTTTGTGACATAATTAGTGACATCTTGAACTTTCCTGGATTACATGTGAACATTCTCATCCAGTTGAAGATGTGGGGGCTGTGCCAGGCTTGTTCAGTCACATCAGTGCAAGTCAGCTCAATGTAATCCTAATGGCAGAGGGGCAATCATTAAAAAAATGTGACTTGCATAAGACTGTTATGAAGCTTTGAAGCAAGGCTAAGCAGCCATTAAACAGTATCACAGTTAGAAAAACTAATGTTCAGCCAGAACAGAACACCTTTCGTCATTCCTTATGGTTTACTTCTGTAAGCTGTAAGCTTCCTACCTTCATGCTTCTTGATGAATGTAAATATTGTGTTAAGTGCAGCACCAGAAGCAGTAGACAATATCACGCAGGTCACCAGATGACTCTATGGCAAATTCTCAAAGGATGTGCTGTTGTGCACCTACTCCAGGCTGTATCATGATTTGTTTTGAGCTCTTTCATTAGCATGATACACGGCAAACAACTTAATTTAGCAGAAACTCAAATGCTGTGTTTTTGACGAAATGGTAGGTGTTGAGTGAGCTTGAAACTGCAAGTATTTGCTTTCAGGTCTGACACAGGCAGTGAAATTTTGGTTGGCTGTAGGCTGTAGGTTGCGAATGTTAGTGCAGTTAGCAACACTACACTGCTGAACTTGATGTGTATATTTATAATGGTGCAATACTTAAAATGAAGGAAGGAAAGAAACAAATAGATGGGAAGACAGGCAGGTTACCCATTTAATAAACTGGCTGACCATGCTGTGCAAAGGAAGAGGGTACGAGGAATAAAGGGTATTACAAAAGAATCTTTAGAGAAAAAGAACTAAACAGGAAAGAAGAGTATAATGCTTCGTAAAGTCGTTCTCTAAGCTCACTTTTGCTTAAGAAGCACAGCAGCACTTTCAGTGCTAACATCAAACGGGAGCAGCAATGAAACAGCTCTGGAATCTGTTTTCCGAGAGTAAAAAAAAAACGCTTCATCTACAGTGCCAGTTTTGTATTATGTACTGGATTAGTTCTTCGTGTTCGATTGCATCAGGATAATAAATTTAGAGTTGAAAAATTGTTTCATGCATGGACGTCAAACTGAATTTATGCCAGTTATCTGAATTAGGTATTGGTGTGCTTTACAGCTGTTTAGTGCAGCATGAAATAGTGAGTCACTGCAAGAAATTTGTAGAATTTTTTTTTTTACTTTGCAGATGGTGCTCAAGATGGTACATGCAACGCCATGCAGCTGTGGACACCAGCAGCTTGATAAGAGCCCTTTAAGCTCATCTGGATGCTTCAGAGAACATGGGTTGGTAGCAGCAATCTCGTTAGGAGGGTGTGATCAAATAGAATCCATTTTTGAATTGTTCAATGCATACCAGTGCGTAATGAAGCATGTCACTGATACATTGAAAACGTTGAGAGTACCACTATTTTGAATCCAATTTCATGGTAGCTCTTATCTCAGTCATCCGATACAGTATGCAGAAACTGCACCTGCACTCTGTCACACCTGTAACACTATATTGAATTTACAATGGCGTGCCTCGATAATAGACACCTGTAGCATGATATCGACTGTATTGTGAGGGATCCATAGTGTTCCTGGCGAAATGGTCAGTACTTATATAATGGCAGTTCTAAGAAGACAAGGACAAGAAAGTGCACAACACGAGCGCTTACAATTGAAAGCTTTATTGCTTCAGCAGAAAATATATACCTAAATTTCAACCTCGCCTATTACCCGCCAACTAGCTCGCCTTTCCGTTTTGCCTCAAACGTTCAGTATTGTGATGGATTACCTTTACAATGAAGTGGCATGTACATCGATATACATTGAAGCTCATCAGCGCATTGATATTATGGTGTTTAACTTTATTTTGTGTTCGGTAGTTGCAAAACCGTTCACAAATTTGCGAAACAAATGTTAGTCGTGTTGTGACCATAGGTCTGAAAAAACCTGGAGCTCATTTAGACTCACTCACGAAACATATCTTGCCCTTAGGGCTTACTCGGCCTCAGACTCGCCAAATTTTCCTCATCCGAACTCACTCGGACTCAGACTCACTATAATTTTTCTCAACCGGACTGACTCGGACTCAGACTCACCAAAATGTAATTCACTCGGATTCACCCAAATTAACGGCTCAGTTTGAGTCTGAGTGAGTCGACTCATGAGTCCGCTATCCTATAAATAGCTTTTTCTGCCATAGTGTCAATGCTCTTTGACACTAATATCTCGCATAATCGGTGCCCTGCTTAGCACCTTTTGATCTCGTACCTTCAAACACGGGTTATCAGAGTCTCCCATTCAATAATACGGTGGCGAAGCTTTGGTACTGTTTAATGGGTTGCGCTCTCCAGAGGGTTCTAGTGGGTCGTTCTCTTCTGAACGCCGCTCGCACTTGGAGTCCGTGCTTTTGCCTTGACTGTCGCCACTGCGTATTGCCGCTGAGGGCTTTCCGATAAACACCTTAACAGTACCTTTTTATTGAAAAAGATGACTCACCTTTTTTTTGAAAGAGATGACTCGCACGAAATATTTTTATCAATAACCTGCCGCAAAAATGTTTGCGGGGGGGGGAGGTCAGGGCATCGCCTCCCCCTCTCCCTCTGCAAATCACGCCTCTGATCAATAAATTTAAAGCTGACGTATGAACGGTAGCGCGTTGAAGTTGGTAGGAGTCATCATCATCATCATCATCAGCCTGTCTACGCCCACTGCAGGGCAAAGGCCTCTCCCATGTTCCGCCAATCAACCCGGTCCTGTGCTTTCTGCTGCCACGTTATACCGACAAACTTAATCTCATCTACCCAGCTAATTTTCTGTCGCCCCCTCACGCGTTTGCCATCTCTTGGAATCCAGTCAGTTACCCTTATTGACCACCGGTTATCCTGCCGACGTGCTACGTGCCCGGGCCATATCCATTTCTTCTTGATTTCAACTATGATGTCCTTAACCCCCGTTTGTTCCCTGGCCCACTCTGCTCTCTTCCTGTCTCTTAAGGTTACACCTATCATTTTCCTTTCCATCGCTCGCTGCGTCGTCCTCAATTTAAGTTGAACCCTCTTTGTAAGTCTCCAGGTTTCTGCTCCGTAGGTAAGTACCGGTAAGATGCAGCTGTTATATACCTTCCTCTTGAGGGATAGTGGTAGATTACCATTCATGATTTGATAATGTTTGCCGAATGAGCTCCATCCCATCTTCATTCTTCTAGTTATTTCACTCTGATGGTTCAGCTCCGCGGTTACTACCTGTCCTAAGTAGACGTACTCCTTTACAACTTCGAGTGTTTCGCCACCTATCGCAAAGCGCTGTTCTCTGCCAAGATTGTTCCACATTACTTTAGCTTTATGCATATTAATTTTCAGACCTACTTTTCTACTTTCGCTATCCAGTTCAGTAATCATCAGCTGTAATTCGTCTCCCGCGTTACTCATCAATGCAATGTCATCAGCGAATCGCAAGTTACTTAGATACTCTCCATTAACTCTTCTCTCTAATTCTTCCCAATCTAGGGCTCTGAAAACCTCCTGTAAACACGCGGTGAATAACATTGGAGAGATCGTGTCTCCCTGCCGTACGCCCTTCTTTATTGGGATTCTGTCGCTTTCTTTATGGAGGGCTATAGTGGCTGTGAATCCGCTGTAGATTTCTTCCATGATTTCTTCATACCCTCAAAGCTATGAAGACAAAACTGTGCATAGGCAAAAATCAGATGTATGCATTAAGGGACAAGGAAGGCAAGGTCACAAACAATATGGATAGTATAATTGAGGTAGCGGAAGAGTTCCACAGAGATCTGTACAGCAGCCTAGACAGTCAGGATGATAACGTAAGAAGCAGTAATAGCCCAGAGGAATCTGGCATCCCACCAGTATTGACAGGACAAGAAAAGTAAGCCCTAAAGGGAATGCAAAGAGGCAAAGCCGCTGGTGAGGATCACGTAACATCACACCCGTTGAAAGACGGTGGAGAGATTATGTTAGAAAAACAGGCCACACTGTATACGAAAGGTCTCTCGACGGGGAAGATACCAGAATCTTGGAAGAATGCCAACACCATCTTGATCGATCAGGAAGGGGACGTCAGGGACCTTAAAAATTACAGGCCCATCAGCTTACTGTCCGTTGTCTACAAGCTATTTCCAAAAAGTAATTGCTAACAGAAATAATACGACATTAGAGTTCAATCAACCAAGGGACCAGGCAGGATTTCGTACAGGCTTCTCAACAATAGACCATATTCATACTATCAATCAGGTGATAGAGAAATGCGCGCAATACAACCAACCCCTATACATAGCCTTCATAGATTACGAGAAGGCATTTGATTCGGTAGAGACATCAGCAGTCATGCAGGCACTGCGGAATCAGGTCATCGACGAAGCCTATATAAACATAATGGTGGGAGTATACATGAGTGTAAACGTGAGCGAGATTAATGCTGAAGTTGACTATATAGGACCATAGATCGGCAAAAAATGTGGAGCTTACTCCAACTCCGGGTGAGCCCTAAGGACTCACCCGGACTCAGACTCACCAAAGTTTTCCTCAATCGGACTCACTCAGGCTCAGGCTCACCATAGTTTTTCTCCACCGAACTCACCCGGACTCAGACTCACAAAAAGTTTACTCAGCAGGACTCACTCAGGCTCACGTCTTGATATGAGTCTGAGTGAGTAGACTCATAAGTGAGTTTGCCGACCTGTGGTTGTGACTGCTTGAAATGAGGCTTTAGCCTTGAACTATGAAATTTAGGTGTTAGTTTCTTGGACTTTCCAAATAAGTAAATGTGCTGGAGAGAGATGACCAGTACTAGGATGGGCTGCAGTGCCCTCGTGGTTTAAGTTATCACTGTTAGGAAAATGTTTACATTAATTTGCACTTGACAGTTATATTATTTGTTGTCTAGTTTGTGTTGGCTATAGGACATTTAAGGTAATAGCAAGCAGTACGCAACATAGAAAATTTTCATTGCGCACGCATTTCATAGTTGGCGCAAGCAGGATGGTGCAGTGCTTACAGGCAGGTGCTATGTACACCGCTCGTTTAGTCTGAAGTGCAGTGAGAAAGACAACGACTAGATACTGTTTTGGCATAAGCAGAGTTTTATATTTAAATGTAAATTAAAAAATCGAGGCTGTCCACTGTTGCATGCCTCATAAGTACTATATATCTGTATTTTGTCGTGTCTAGCCTAGGATTTCAAATAATTTATTTGGAGAACTTGCAGTAAGTTTTGAGGATAAATGAATTATTTTTCTAAAGGGAGTTGCCTCCACGGAACAACAAGCAACACTGCACACTAGCTATTTTACCTTGTTCTTTTTTTTGCTACGTGTATAAAAACATGGCAGCAAAACATGGCCAAGCAAACGAGCCCCGTCTTTCTGTGTCATAATGCTGCGTCTTTCTAGATATTACAAGAATGAAAGTGTGCTGCACACTCATTGCATATCTCACAAGAACATACTTGGCAGCTTCTTAATTTTGTATTATTGCATTTTTTACAAACGTCTGCAGGGTAAGAAGTCAAGTTAGTATTTTGTATGGATGCAGAAAGCTTAATAGACTTCCTTGCTTGATACCTTTTTCAGGAAGACTGAACACTTTTGGCAAAGCAGCAACAGTTCTGGCCCACCTGTTTGTATACAAGACGGTCTCTGTGAACAGTCCTGTGTCTTACAGTATACTATACTGATGATCTTGTACATCTCTCTGTATTTAGGATTGTCAGCACTTGGACTGCTGCACTGTGTTATGCACGGTGCTGAGTCCAAACTTTCCAATAACAGTGTGCATTTGAAAATTTTGCATTGCTTGAAAGGATGCTGAATGGAAACTCATTTAGTTTACTAAGCATGATTTTGACAGTTTTACAGCCATTATTTATTCACTGTTCAATTCTGTTCAACTTCGTAGCATGTCCAGTCCTTGGCTCTAATGTGCCAAGCCACCACGAGTATTGATGGGCAAATTTTAATTCAGAGCATGTTATTGCCTAACTCCGATGTAACCTTCCTGTCACGGTATTCGGATTCATTTTCAATGTGGCACGTTTGCGTGAGCCATATATTGAGCTATTAAAGATGACGAGGAGGTACTTTTCCGGTCGCATTTGGTGGCACTAGCTGGCATGTAAGTATTCTAACCATTGGTCTACTACTTATGCATAATAATAAGGGAGGATAGTGTTGTGAAATAATGCCATGTTACCAAGCTTAACTTTATAAATTTAGGTTATTTCTTAAAAATATCTGAATAAAGGCGACTGTGTTTACAAACCTTGACAGGTGGATCTGTGGTCGACACCACAGGTCTTTATACAAAACATTGAACTGCACAATCATGTATAACATGTTTTTAATGCCCGAGGGCAAACCAATGCAATATATTAGAAAAGTGGTACACCAACATGCCTAAGTGTTGCAAGCATTTATTACTTATCGAGTTGCCTTCATATGTAAGCAGACACCAAGTTCTCTGTGCATCAGGGGCATAGGCAGAAATTTTTTTTCGGGGGAGGGGGGGGGACCTCCTCCTTGATTTGAAGGGGGGGCCGGGCAGGCAGATATGGTCAGTTGTCATTTTGGGCTCTGAATGCCATAGCAAAGAAATTTTTCTGGGGGACGGGCCTGGTGTGGCCCCCTGGCTACGCCACTGCTGTGTATGCCATCTCTTCGGTTTGTACTTGCATACTGGCATTGCGAAGTGTATGTGTCGTGCTTTGTGATGAAGTTTTGAGCTCTACTTTCATAATACTTTACTGCTGTGGATTAGTGTTGAAGTTGCATTGTGTATGTTGTTTCATCTGTTCAATAATGAGCGTACGTTCTGTGGTAGATGAAAATGTATATTTTTACATTGACATATTTGATGTTATTATTTTGACTCCACTAAAGTACTACAACCAGCATTTATAGTATCATTCGAAGTTTAAGAGTTTGTAATGCATTCAAAAAAGGTCCTTGTACATGTAAATAAAATTGTTCAGGGTCTGACATATAGGTCAGTGGTTCTCAGCCTTAGATGTTTCGGGGACTGGTGGAAGTGATGAGAGACCCCTTGCAGTGAGAGATAAGGGGTAGGTGGGTTAGAGGGCTTTTAAATTAGCACATCAGCGTGAAATAGGTGTATTGTGCTTCTCCGTGGCAAAGAATGGTCAAACTTAAGGTTCATGCCAATTCGATCTCAACAGCTTGTCAATACGCGTGCCATCTGCCGCCACATTTCAGCTGTTTCTTGCTATGCTTTCTCTTCAAATATGCAAGCCTGGAAAAGCAGATATCGTAGAAAATTGCAGTAAAAGCTTTACAGCGATCTAATGGAGAAGGGAAAGCATAAGTAAGCTCCGCCGCAGCGCGTAACCGTTACGCGGTGAAACATACAAAAAAAAATCGGAAGGGGCCTCTGTCATTGGACGTATTGTTGCTACAAAAAAGGCGTATTTTGTTTTTTGTTGGAAGATGCGTTTCGCGGACCACCAGAAATGGCTTCACTGATACCCCCTTGAGAAACACTGTATGCTACAGATAATAGTTGTGTCTTACCAGATGGGTTGAAGCGATGATTCTTGCAATACGTCGGGCCTATAAGCGACAGGCAGTAAACAGAAACAGATCAACAGTGATCGAACATAGATGAGTTGATCATTCATCAATCGTCGCATAATTAGTATAATAGATTCAGACATCAACCACAGGTACACGAGGCAGTAGGAGTGCACATGGCATCCACTTTTTCCAGTTTTTATTTATCTACTGCTCTCATCTTCGTGCTATGTGTCATCCTGAATCACGAAAAAGTCAAGTTGTGTCCTGCCCTGATAAAAATATCCTACCAATTAAAATGAAACCTTATTTTCTGAAGTACAGCTCTTTCACTGAGAGATACAGTAATGCCATTTTTAATAGGTACTGCACAATCTTTTCAGGAGCAGTGCCAACTACACGCGGACGTTCGCAATACAGAAGTGCAACAGTATTATCTTTTCTATTTTAAGGGAGACATGTCACTCGCGAATTAGTGGACATCGTGCTCAGCCTTGGTGGATGCCTTCGACATCAATTTTGTTGGTGGAGTGATACGGAAGAGTAGAGGTTATTTAGTAAAAGGGTAGCAAGTCTCCGAGTATAAAAGCAAATACATACTGACTATGAATAATTTAGAAGCACGCTATGTTGTGCCTCAGCGCGCGTAAGTGCTCATTGTGCAAATATTCGTCCCACTGCTCAGAGGTGCCGCTGACCCTGCGTGCAGCTCGCAACAGTACCTACACGCGCAATAAATGCACATGCTTATATAGGGGCACGCAAAAATGCCCTTGGAACTCTGACGTCGACGTATGTAACAACAAAAAAAAAACGCCAGGCCTGCGCGGAAAGCGCAGCACAGTCACAGCGAAAGCTCGAAGAGCGGCATTTCTAGAGCCCGTTATAAGCTCTCTTGTGGCTCCTAATACAAGTACATTAGCAACGTACCCACTACGCCAAAAATCATAATTTTTCTGAAGTTGGGAAGCACCCACCACGACATTACTCGTAATTCTGCAGAGAAGCGAGGTACAATCTTTAAGGCATTATGCGCAGATTCTTTAAGTGGCGGCTGATGACAATGAAGACTTATGACAGCCTTTTGTAATGGGTTAGAAGCTTTAAAGAACCCACTAGTTACGTAAATCGCATTGTCTGACGCCGGTCGTTATTTCACTCTCCCACCACACTTTATAACCTACGCTAACGTGAGAAAGAGATAGAGAGATGGAATTATCTTTATTGAGACCCTGAGGAAATTGATCAAGGGAGCCTTATGGGCTTCCTTGGCAACCAGTAGAAGTGCACTTGCGAGGAACCCACTACACTCTAAATCATCATAATTTTTGTGAAGTCGGGAAGCAGCCACTATGCAATTTTTCGTCATTCTGCAGATAACCGTGGTATCTGCTAAACACCTGTAGGGCATTATGTGTACTTTGTTGACGTTGTGGCTGGTGACGATGAAGAATATGGCAGAGCCCTTTTTAATGGGTTGGAATGATTCAACAACCTACTCGTTGCGCAATTCGCATTGTGTGACGCCTGGTTACTGAATTGGGGTTGTGTGACGCTTGGTTGTTATTTTACTCTTCTACCACGCTGCATTACATATGTTAATGTGGTTCCTTCTCGACATGAAGCCTGTATAAGGTCTTTTTGCAGAGCAGTTTCAAGCACCGGCATGGCTCTGAGGTAGAGTACTGGGCTCCCACGCAGAGGGCGCAGGTTCGAACCTCGTTCCATCCTGGAAATTTTTTCCTATTTTGTTTTTTTCTTTTCTTATTTCAAGGGATAGTGGTTACGGACACCGGCGGCGGACAACTACGGCGCCAAAAACGGACCTTGTTGTGATCTCATAATAGCTTTCGCTGGAAAATATGCGACAGATAATGGTCTTCGAACAGCTGGGAACGCACTGGAGACACTTGCAGCTCGTGGGAAAAATAACCAAAACTGCTCAACAGCACACGCGCGTAGAACACACATACGTCTATCTAAATGTACTTGCCATGCTGGTATCAGCCATTTTTTGGGCGAGCGAGACATCCACGATGTACGGTGAACAGCAAAAAACACACGTTTCTCTTACGGCACGACAAACGACGAACGGAAGTCGGAGCTGAAGGTGCTAACGGTGGCCTTCTTGAGTTCATGGCGCCGCGCTAACTATTTACTAACTTAATGCACGCGCAAACACACGCCGCTGATGCAAGCAAATAAGTAGCAACCTCCGCCCTCTCGTTGCAAACCACTTTGTAAATATATGACGCTGTGAAAAGTTAACGAAGCATGCGGTGGCTCTGTGGAGTAGTGGTTAGTGTCTGCTTTCGGTGCTTGTGGTCATGAGTTCGATTTCTGTGTTGTGTGCGATTTGTATATGTGCGTGTTTACATTGATGTAAGTTTTCTATTTATCCCTAGAGATAAGTATTAAAGAAATTATTCCGTGAAACGCTGTTCCAGTGCCAAAATTTCTCTTTTTTCGCAGCCGCTCTAGGGCCGCCTATTGATATGACGCCACGCGTAAGCGCTGCAGGCCCTACCTAGCCAGGAAAAATATGAACTAAAATCAAGGAAAAGCCACGTCAAGGCTATTGTTTTGCTTCCTGTGGGAGCCGCCTACGGAATCGCATAATGAACTGACCAGCAGCGGCCGTAATTTGAACGAATTTCCTGCCTGCAGGCGTGGATTCCAGCGAGTATTTGACTAACAGTGTAGCGCAACGCTCACTAACACCACAACTGCGTTCACATCTCTGCCTAAGAGAGCGAGAAGGTTCTGTTTTAATGTATGCGTTTTGGTTGCGTGGATGTGTGCCCGTATGAATGTGCCATTTTCTGTGCTCGATTATTTTATTTCAAAGCTGTTTTATCGTGATAGCTTTATTCCCTCGGAGGAGTGTTTCACTCTATCGCAGACGGAGTACTGTACTCCATGAGGAGGCGGTGGATCACTCACTGTCTAGAGAGAGTTGTTTCACCCCGGAAAAAGGAGTGCCCAGCAGGACAAGCCAAAACTCTCGTAAAGGGCGTCGGGGAACACCCTTTGTTCTAAGAGCGTACGAGTCCTCCGCGTGCTCTGTCACCGCGGGTCCGCAAATCGTGAAAGTTTTGATGGCGCGCACTAGACGAGTATTTAGTGCTGCTACGACGAGGGTCTCTCGCTACCCACAGATAGCCGATGTGCAGCAGCTGCGTGGGATGGCTTCGTTAAATACCAAATGAAATACAAATTTTCCTGTCTAAGTAAATAAAGTGGGTGTTAATGGGGGTAAAACAGGAGTGGGTTGTATTCGTTCTGGCTCGTCGCGGAACCCTAAGATGCCCTTCACCGAACCCATGGGTTCCGCGGAACCCAGCTTAAAAACCCATGTATTACAGATTACTACGTTCTCGAAGGGGACAACATGCCGGCGCCATGCCAATGCCACCAGATAACGGCGTTCCAGTGACGGTCACCACCTACAAGTAAACGCCGCACTTACGCATCGCATACACAACTCCCAAAGGAGATCCTGCGTAAATTTTTTCAAAGCTCGTATCTCATTTTCATGCGTAGCAAGAAGAATAAAGGTCACGAAACTATCACAATTGTCCGTCGCTCACCGATTGCTTTTCTATATATGCTGCTGCTAGCGCTCCTGTGGCGGCTGCTGTCGTTGACTGCAGTATTGATTGCTGGCTGAAGCCTGGGTAAGCCAACAGCGCATGAGGACTCTGCGTCACACGGACAGGCCGCCTGCCTGCCTCGTTTTACCGAGCCTGCAGCATCACCCACCGTGAATTCTGGACAGTTTATGTCTCTCGTCGGGCAGCGGAGGACGACGATATCGACACCGCCTACCACGGTTGTAGCATAGAGGAAGGAAAACTCAGGAGAGGCCCCATCGTTTTCCAATGCATTGCGAAAAGTGTCCCGAAAGTGACGTCAAATATATGGGGCAAACAAACCGGTATGGGGCAAACAAAACAGCAGACGCCCCGCGGCGTGCTCTCCGCGCTGGTTCGCTTCTGCGCAGATTTGTAGTCCCGGCGTAAACTTTGAGCGTATTGTGCGGTTTGCATGCTTAAATGTTGCAAGCAGACGTTTACCAGGTTGTTCGTGCGTGGCAGGCCCGAGCGCTGCGTGCTGAAATTCTTCGTGGAGCGTTTTTGTGCAACAGTACATAAAGTACCGGTACGTGGCGTAATAAAAAAAAAAAATCAGCTCCTGCCTCATCGCATTTGAACTCACCTAGCAGTGATTAACGCGTTCTGTTGGATGTTAGGCCTTTCTTTTCCTTTCCAGTAGCCTGATTTCCCGATCTGTTGGCCGATTAGTGGTTCTTTGCTCGCATATATGCAGTGAGGGTAGTAGCTATTCGGCACAACGCCAACCTATAGTTGACGTAACTTCGCGTGCACTTAAAGTTTGTAATTCCACTGATCGCACAACTACTAGCACGCAGCTGGCGCACACCGCACAATACATACATCACGTAGTCCGGTAACAACAAAAGTTCATTGCCCTTCCGAATGAACGACACAGCCTCTAAAAACGCAATACGATGCCTTCGGCCAGCGCCTAGGAGGCGCTGCTTCGGCGCACGTTATCTACGGCGCATCAGAAGCCAAAAGAAAAGTTCACGTGTGTTCTGAGTTGACGCAGTGAATAACACGCAACAGAGCGCACATCCGAGAGCTTTGCATGCAAATACCATGCATTAGTGATCAGCAACGAAGCGAACGTACGTACACATGAAAAGTGACATCCGGTACTTTCCGCTGTGCATGCGATTTGCACCGGGCACACGCAACAGCTGGGCATTGCGTAGCTTTCCTAAAGAGCACACAGAAAAAGCAGCACGCGTGTATCAACTGCGCCTTTTGCACGGCGAAAAAAGACTGCAAATGTTTCGCGACTAGCTCGATGCGCGCATGCGCTTCCAAACGACGCGACGGAAATCGCGAAATGTTTATCTGCTCCTTCGCTAGGAGGCGATGCCGGTGTTTGCACTCTGGAGGCTTCATTGATGTGACGTCAGGGCCTCTCATTAGTATTATTTCCTCCATGGTGGTAGAATAGCAGAGAGGTGGCCAAACGAGCCCCTTCGCCAATGGGCCGCGCGTGTCACGAAAGTGCTCGAGTTGCCACCACTTCTCCGCAAGGTGGCAGCAGGGGTACTGCGGTCTCATTTCTCCGCTCCGGCGCGTTTGAAACTATGTGGCCTGCGTGCGTCGCGAGCATTTAAAATGCATTCTCACGTATTTGATTTTTGAGAAAGAACTTAGCGGTGTAGTGCTGTACACCAGAGAGGTCTTCAATAACATTGAAGAGTTTCTGTCGCTTTGAACGGGTTTTTTACACAGATTTGCGCTTGCAGTACGTGTGACTACGGACACGTCGTTCATTCCTTGCTTGTTTCTTGTTTCATTTCATTATTTTGCGGGATGGAGATTGGGTCTGAAAATCTTACGGTGACTAACGCGTCATTGCCGAATGAATCACTTTTGAAAGAAAGACCTTTTTTATATTTTCATGTTCACAATCAAGTGCATCTGTTTCTTCTTCCTGAATGCAACATGCATTGGATATCTTTTATTAAATATACAAATATGCAGGAACAGTATTCCTTGCCAAAACTACCGTTGGCACACACACACACACACACACACACACACACACACACACACACACACACACACACACACACACACACACACACACACACACACACACACACACACACACACACACACACACACACACACACACACACACACACACACACACACACACACACACACACACACACAATAGGTGACCGCGCGTAACAGCTAAATTTCGTTGCAGCCATACGATCATAAATTAATTACGCCCAGCTCTACGTACAATAACGTGAAAACAAAATATTTTTTATTCATTTTCACGCTTCCGAAAAAAAATACACTCGCGTTCCTTAACATAAGCACTCTGTGTCAGTCTTATCGAGATTACCCGCGTCGACTAGAAAATTTTAAGCTCCATCGAGCCTGGTGCACTTACTTTTGTGGGCGAAGCTGGCAGACAGCCGCTACAAACTATGGAACCACGAACAACGTTTTAAAGCCAGAAACATACCTATAGTAAACCGGCCTTTACCGCACAGCGAAAGCTTGTGATGCGCGTCTTTCGGCACAGATACCCGTCCGGAACCTATCCGTAGCCGCGAGCAACTCGAGCAGTTCGGCGACGCGCTCGCGGCACTCGTTTGGCCGCCTCTCCTAATCTACCGGCGTGCCGACCTCTCAAAAACGCAAAAACGCATTGGGTGAACCCCCGGGACACCACACTGCAACGATTGTTCGTCGCTCATCGACCGCTTTTTTGCAAGCCAGTTATTATTGCGCTAGCAATATATGGACATTCTCGGCGGATTTCTGACGTCGCCGTCATGTTCCGTGTATATATGTATATATATATCTATATATGTATCCATAAAAGCCACAAATAAATATAATTCAGAAGAAAGAATTTCCGAAGCGCGCGACCGCGGATTCACACCTGCGACATCTCGCTCCGCAGTGCGCTACCTTAGAAAAGTACGCCATGCGTCATTTGTTCTGCAGGAAACTAACGGCAGAATACAAAGGCACGGGACGCCGCTCGTGGCCAGTCAGCCAGGGAAAAAGAAGAGCAAAACAGCCATTTGGGCTAGTTGGTAAGGTTCATATCTTAAAGCAATAAGGCGCGCTGCGGGAACAAGGACATAAGAAGGAAGGAAGGACAGTGCGCTTTGTGTCGTCGGTTCCTCCCTTCTTATGTCCTTGTTCCCGCAGTGCGCCTTTTTGCTTTAAGATATGAAAAAGAAGAACACCCCATGGCTCGTGGTGGCCCGAGCTAGAGGGAACGCGTTGGCTCTTGTAGACATATGCCGCAGGAGGGACGAAACGAGACGGCTGAACCAGAATCACAGTATATATCTTAGTGTGACCGGAATCCTGAGGCTAAAATTACAGCGCAAGCGTAAACGGCAACCACGAAGAAAAGAAACGTGCGACACAAGCGCTGACTACCAACTGCTTTATTCTTTCATACGCCGATGCATATATAAGCCCAAGGCAACCTTACCACACATGCGCACAGAATAATGGCTCTAAACCAAAACGTGTAACAAGGATGATAGTGTCTTAAATACGCCAAGGCATGAAACCATATTCAGATGGGTGCAGGGACAAAGAAGTAAGAACGACAAATAGGTGAGTCGTGCTGTAATTTTAGCCTCAGGAATACGTATGCAAATCAAATCATCTTATTCGACACATCGACCGCTTATAATTTTTTAATTGCCATAATGACATAATGATTTCGGTCATTTGCGAGTTTATGCAAACATGGTCTAGGCTAAAACTGGTACTCATTAAAAATAATTCTTCATCCCAACTGACTCTGTAACCTCTATTAGCACTTAAAAATTTTCAATCTATATGATTCGTCCCACTCTTGCTCGATCCCCCTGAGTGACTCCCAGGAGCATCATCATCATCATCATCATCAATAGGTATCATCTAGACCCAAATGAAGTTTTATTTTAGTGACCAGACTCGACGCCACTAGGGAACGCTTTCCCAGGTCCTGTGCATACCTGTGGGTTATTTCAATGCGCCCTTCATTCTGTTTGAGCAGCCCACTGCAAGTGTCGAGCTTTGACAGTTGTTAGTTCACACTCACCTTTTCTGTTTTCTTTTCCTGTGTCCTTCGTGCTTGAGCAGCGCGCAGCACGTTTCTCGCTGCTTGCAGGTCTTCCTGTGACATTCTAATTTCTTGCTATCGCATTCATTGCTTCGCCCTTGAGACAAAACTATGACTTAATTTTATCAAATCACTGTTACTCTAGCAATGATATCTGCCTTCTGGCGGTGTCGTGTGCGCCCAATTCTTTCAAACGGTCCTGCATTGCTCTTGTTACGTTTTGCGCCTTTTGCTTCTGAGCGGTGATGCAGAGGAAAACCCTTGGCTTATGACAAAGGCTTAAGGGGAGACGTTAGATGGTGTGGTTGAAGCTGTTATGCGTCCGGAAGCCAGCACGGTAATTCCTCTGTGATCAGCAAGGAGGGTTCTAATGTGCACGCCCACTCAAACAGACCTGGAAAATCTTACCAGACGAGTACAGGAATTAGAAAACAATGTTGGAATCAGCTTCTTCGGTTGATGTCTCAGGGTCGAAGGTGAAGGTGGAATGTCTAGTATCACAAGTCGGCCACATAAGACTGCCTCTGGAAAGACAGTGACCTCCTCAAAGACGGTGGCCTTTTTCTTCTCCCTGCCGAGGAGGAAGGAGGCTTTGCGGTTCTACCCAAAGGCGAGTACCTGACCAAGCCCAAGAAGCCATCGGTTCATCATTCGATAAGTGCAGCAACGTGTGCCTAAACAAGGTAAAGAATAGAGCCAAAAAACTGTGTGAACGCCTAAATCTTGACAAGTTACGCAGTACAATGGAGAGCAACCACACTTGTCTGTTGCTTCTTTTTATAAAAGCAGCTAAAGCTCCTAGCTATTGACGACCCTTTTTTGGTAAAGAATGCGGAACCAGTGGTGAAGTATTTAAGGATAACTGTGACAAGTCCTTAGTAGGTTTCTCGATTGACATAAAAGACATATGCCATACCCCATGAAGACTTGACAAGTTGTATCAAGGACTGCATTGACCAGCATGGAGCTGTAAAATTCCAAAACGCCAGTAGCATGTCAACTGCCGGCTTCATAGAGCTGCTTTCCTTTTACCTGAAATCTGCATACGCAGAATGGAATGGTTGGTTTTATTCAAAAGAATGGTCAGCGCCTGTGTCTGTGCTTTTTCTTGTGTCTGTTCTTCTCGTCTCTACGCGCTGTTTTCGCCTCAGTATGGACAACCAACTAGCTCCGAAACGTGTTGTTTGTTGATCTAGTATCAACAAATTGATGACCTGGAAAACCGGTCGCGTAGATCAAATGCTTTGTTCTATAGTTTTGCGGACGAAGGCTGGGAAACTTCAGAGCAAATTGTGTAGAATTGTCTCGTGATAAGCATAGTGTCAGTGTGACTTCCATTGCTAAATCACACCGTGTGGGACGTTTTCGGACCGCCAAAAAGCGCCCCATCATAGCCAATTCCTTTAAACGATAAAGAAGTTGAGGTTATCTTGTGTAATTGCCGCAAGCTGAGGAGCACTGGTTTAGGCCAGTTTTGCATGCGCTAAGTATCGCCATGAATCCCTACCCGCTCGCCCAGTACACCCAGCAAAAGCAGGACCAGGCTTATTAGCGATACTAGAGTGTACTAGAACAGGGGAGTGCCCGGAACGAGCTTCGAAAAGTGAAGCCCAAACAGGGTCAATCCGCTTGCAGTGCTGCGATCGGTAGTCTGCAATGTGTCGTCGTTTAAGCGATGCGCGCGGCTCCGCCAAAATAGTGCAGGGGTAGAATGCCCGCTCCCCACTCAAAAGGCCCGGGTTCGAATCGCAGCTGCAAATGGCGGGTTTTTATTCTTAGTGTCACCTTTTGTAGCTGTATTGATTTTCCTTTGTATCTTAAAACTAACTTAAGTTGCTACATTTTGGTTGAAAAAGTAACGCAAAATGTGAAGTAAAATAGAAGACATATGAGAGCGAGCGCAGTTATTTGCAGCGCCACCGCCCGGGATTGAACAAAAGTGCAAAGTATGGCCTCCGAGATTTTTGCGAAAACGAGACTCGAAACAAGCTTTCACATTTTATGTTACTTTTTATAGCAATACGTAGCAACAGAAGGTAGTTTAAGAAGGAAGTAAAAACCAGCGCAGCTATAAAAGGTGACACTAAGAATAAAAACCTACCATCTACAGCTGCGATTCGAACCCGGGCTTTTCGAGCGGGAAGCGGGCATTCTACCCCTGCACCACTTTGCCGGAGCCGCGCGCAACTCTTAAACGACGACACATTGTAGACTACCGATCGCAGCGCTGCAGGTGGATTGACCCTGCTTGGGCTTCACTTTCTGTACATTGGTACTGCGGCCGTTCCGAGCACTCCCTTGTTCTAGTACACTCTAGCGATACATTTGAGAGGCTTGTGACCTGCAGTGGGCGTAGTTAGGCTGATGATGATGATGATGATGATGATGATGATTACGTTGCACCTTTCGACTTGTTTCAATAGATTTGCGTGCAATAGAACAGCTCAAAGGCGCACCACATGCGCGATATGAGGGCGTGCCCGGCGCCGCTGAGAGTTCGTCACGCCGCCCAGGACAACTTCGTAGTTGAGTGCGCCGAAATGTCGAAGTACCTTGACGGACCGAAGTATCGTAGAGGAAGCTTGTCGCTAATTCCACGTCGGCGTATTGGCGTTGAGAAACAAACACAGTGTTCGGGTTGGTATTTCACAGACGTGGTCGAAGAGTATAGTGCTGGCTGTCGATCTTGTGCTAGTTCTTGATACGCATATGGGCAAGCTCTCGAGCTTCATCGGCGCGTTGCAAATAAGCGACGACGTCGAAATTGTCTTTGTCGGTGGCAGTTGGCAGTATGGCGTCGAATGACGTTGCCGGGCTCCTTCCGTAAGCCCACTTGAACCGCGTCATGTACATTCTTCCTTGCACTGCCGTGTTGTAAGCGAAGGTTACATATGGAAGAATGGCGTCCGACGTCTTCTGTTTGACAACGACGTACATGACCAGCATTTCGGCGAGGGTCTCCTTCAGATGCTCGGTGAGACTATTCGTTGGCAGGTGGTAGGCTATTGCCTTTCGGTGAGATCTTTGCCGTAAAAGCCGTACCTCTGTCGGCGATAAGGACCTCTGGGGCGCCGTCACGCAGTTTCTATTCGGGGCCCAGTTGTAAAAGGTGGCGACTGGGTAGTACGTCTCCTGCCAGCTTTCTCGATCTTCAAGCGATGGTCCACGGAGAGCCGGTGGCCCCTGGGGCTGCTGTATCACGGCTGTAGTCTGGAACACAGTAGTTGTCATCGTTGCAGTTGTCTTCGTCGCCGGCGCTATCGTATCTGGCAGGGGTCTTTACTCCGGTTGGAAACCTTGCGGTCTGCGGCTAGCTCGTTGCTGCACGAGCGCTTCGATATCTTTTTCACGCTGTGGGCCAGGTTCCTGGCTTTTTTTGGGCGTCCGCATCATGAAGGAACCAGTCCCTGTACGAGGTGTCACGTTGTCGTGATGGCGAATAAAACGCAGCCGATGTATTAGAGATCAAACTCTTTATAGGGCGAATGTGTGTCCAGGAAACGAAAAGCCAAATTACAAGCACTACGCGCTGTGCATTGATAGTGGCAATCACAGTCGGCGGCCGGTTGTTACCTGATCAGCGGTAAGGCGCGTCGGTACTTATACATGTGGGTTGAAGGTTCCATCCTTATCGTTCGTGGTCGCGTTAGTTCCAGAATATACTGTACTGTTCGCGTAGCACGCTCAAGGTTATCAGAATAGTATAAAATAATCGAAAAGATTAGACATTCCAGCGTGGTGCGCGCAAGGCAATGCTTACAAGAACATTAAAAAAAAAAAGGCGCGTGATGATACACTGGAACCCTACCTAGGAATCTTTTGCAACGCCTACATAGATGATTAATGTCACATTTCTTAGGTCCTGAGTGCTCTCAGGGAAGCTCATCTAAAGGTGACCTTCAAGGCAAGCGAATGTTTTCAAGACAAAGTTGCGTTCATTCTAAAAAGACAGGGCGTGCAAACACGGACACAATAAAGAAGTCAGGACACCACAAACGCCGACTAACGTCTGAATAGATGCACAACGGCGGAAAAGAAAGAAGGCACAAAAAATTGGCCGTGTATCTGCGTGCTTCGCTGCAAATGTCGTGTAAAGACGATAGAAGGGGCGCTGTGTGAGATATGGACGCCATCTGGCAATACGTCGGGAAACATGAGTGCTGTGTTGCGTGCTGGTAGTCCCGGCGCAGCAGCAGGCGAAGACCGGCGGTGACCAACGCGACCGGCGGGGACGCCAGCCAGCCCGAAAACGCGGTTTGGCGCGAAGCGCTGAAGCAGAGAAACGTCCGCACTCAATGAGTACTCTCCACACTCTCTTTTATTTACACGTCGCCTGAGTAAAACAGGAACGCCAGAGCGGCGCCCACAACCGGCAGCCTGAAGGCCGCCCACAACGCTGCTTTTTCATTTTTTAAATATTTTTTTTCACCTTCTTGGCCTTCTCAAAACTAAAGTTTTTCAACACCAAGCCATGGCATTCGTACAGTGCAATACAGAACCGAAACCGAAACACAACAATGAGCTCGTGCGAAGGGCACGGAGGAAGGCAAATTTCAGCGCAGTCGCATTTTCAGCTTTGTTGAAACAGCGCTCACTAGACGACGACGAAGTAAAAGAAGGCACAGGACAGGCAGCGCCTGTCCTGTGCCTTCTTTACTTCGTCGTCGTCTAGTGAGCGCTGTTTCAACAAAGATGAACGCATACCAACTCGCTCAAGCTTCCATTCTTATGCATTTTCAGCGCAGCTTAAGAAACTAGGGTCCTTAAAATTACGTATGTATGCATTTTCTATTAAAGGAACACGCCACCTAATACTTACCTAGTGATGTTGCACCTCAGATATGCATGATATTTACTTTTGATCGACAACGTTCACAAGTATGAACAGCCGTACCAGTTCAAGACGGCTGGCCCTTGGGCAAGTGGTTCAACTTTGGCCGAGTGGCTGAATCGAGGGACGTGCCGACAAACAGAAAGACAGACAGACAGAAAGACAGACCAAAATTTCTGCGTTTAAGTTCCCCAAGAAAGACTATCGTCTTTAAAAACGTATCTGCGCATGCCCAAGCAATAGACAAACCTATCAATCCGGCACGCGTGGGGGCGCGCGTTGAATCGTTGGTTGAATATGGAATCGCTCATTCTGCGATAAACGCTGAACTACCAGCTCGCAAAGAAAGAGAACGCGCTCTCGCCCGCGAGAGACAACGCCGACGCAGGTAGCGTCTACTAGCGAGTTCCTTTATTGGAAAAAAAAACTGAATGCTCGCCCTGCACAAGCGTTCACCGCCCACCGCGTATAGAGGGTTTCACTGTTTACTAACACAGTCCCTGGACCGCTCCCGGTTTCCTGCGCTGGCGTAGGCTAGCAGGATTGGCGGGGAACAAAAACCTTGGCGAGTAGCCCGTAGAGTTTCAACACTTTTCTCCCTGTGTCTAGCAAAACATTTGAATTAAATATTCTTCTAAGCTACACACAACACTAAAAGAGTTAGTCCTTAACTATAAGCGCCTTTCTTTTAAGTGAAACTGGAAAAAGAGTATTCCCTTACTCAGACAATCTTAAAAAAAAACGCTTTACGCTTCGGTGTTGCAGAGTAATAAATGAGGTGACCGGAAGTTTCCTGGGGTACACCACGTGCTCCTGCTATCGCAGTCTGAAACCGTCTATATATAGGCACTGGATGTTTACCTGCAATGTAGTGCCGGTGGCAGATTTCTCTTGTGCGTAGTTGAGCAATAAAGATTCGCAGCGTGCAGGTTAACTAAAAGCGCACTGCTGGTCTCTGTGTATTGAGCGCTTGTGGTTTGTGTTTCTTCTGGTCCTACGTCCTTTTGCGCGCTCAAAGTTTTTTAATCTGTGTATAATCTTTCTTTTGTCTCTCATTGCCCATTAGCAGAGGTTTGGTGTGGCAAACACCGGCGCACACTGCATGCTTCGCCCCTTCATAGGTTTCACGTTAGTGGAGCTGAAACACCCTTTCCTACATGCTTCGCCCCTCCCCAATTTTTTTCGTATGCCCTAGTTCTTTAGGCCTGTTGTGCTACATATCCAGGCATCGTACTCTGCAACGGGTGCCGGTCTTCATCACAAGTCATCACAATCCCCCAATCTTTAGAAGTACCTCGTAGCCGAATACAGCTCCACCTTAAATTCTGTCGAAGTAAATTACACTACCGTAGAAAAAAAAAGCTTTGCTGTTTTAAACGCTGTGCAGTATCTTCGAACCTACTTGAGATGTTCTATTCTAATCACGAAGCTTTGTCTGTTCTCCCTAATATGGCACAAGAAAACGGCCGCGTTGCCAGACGGGCAAACTACGTGGAAGAATCTGACTTTGATATACCACATCGTCCTGGCCCGCTGCAAATGGATCCAGATGCACTCTCCCCATTGCTTGTTGATCCGACAAGCGCGCACACAGAAGAAATCTGTTGCGTAAAATCTTCGAAAGGCTCCGAGGAAATTGATCACCTTGAAAATAGAAGCCACCGAAAGGATATAATAATTTGCGATCGCAAACAAATAGAACAAAGTCCAGAAGCAGTGCGGCAGGTAGTAACCAGAGGGCACAGTGTGAGATATATAGTCTTTATGTAGGGACACATTCTCGGCTCGCTCGCGAGGCGCATTCGACCAGACAAATTAACTACGGCGCGCGTCCGTTAGTCCGATGACCGCAGTGGATATCTATCGGCGGGACGACGCAACTTTAAGAGAGAAAATCTGTCATGTAGTGTTGTTATAGCAACCGACGTGGCTGGCGGCAATGTCGGCGTTCGCCGCACAGCGTTTTTCGGTCGCAAAAAACGAGGAACGCAGTTCGCGCTTTAGTTGTTACCGTGCCATAACCGCGTTCGCTGTCCTTGAAGTGAATTCAGATTTCCCGTGAAGCGGATGTTGCTATGGCAACGCCTTTTGGTATTGAAGTTGCGTTGTCCCGCCAATAGGTAGCCGCTGCCATCGGCGGGTCGATGGACGCGCGTCGTTGTCTTTGATCTGGTCGATCGCGTCTTGCGAGTCTCCCCACGTAAAGAATATAATGTAAGCACATTTAAAGTACTTCATCGTTCCGAATTGTACAGAGCCATCATCATAGCTCTTTTTCTTTTTAAGTGTTGTATGCCTAAGCAGACACTGCGGAATAAACGATTCTGCTGGCGTTACCTCGTCCGGTCGTTCTGTGTCTTTCACAGTGGTGGAGGTTCGTCAAGATCCCCACATCCTCCTGCGTTCGTGTCTTACCTGGAACTACGATACGGTCACCGCTTGCGCCCGGCGACCCCCGCAGATATGCAGCCATCGGACCTAACTGCTAGCCCTAACGCTACAACACCAATGCAACCGGCTGCCCCCTCTTCATCCACTGTCACAAGCCCTCAACGCGAACCACCCGTATTCGTGGGTCTCCGTGGTGACGACGTCGACTACTGGCTCGACATCTACAACCGCGTGAGTTCAGTCAAACGGTGGACTGAAGCCGAGAAATTGACTTATATCGCCTTTTATCTCACCGGTGTTGCAGAACGTGGTATTTTAATCACGAAACTGACTTCATCGATTGGTCCACTTTTTATCAAACTACGACAAATCTTCGCATCATCATCGGGTCATTCCGAGACCGCGAAACAGAAGCTCGTTGCACGTGTTCAACTTGCACACGAGCCATAGATTTCGTACATCGTGGATGTCTTGGCCCTCTGCCGTCGTGCGAACAGCGGAATGACGGAAGTCGAGCACGTTCACCACATCATCAAAGGAATAGGTACGATTGCATTCAATGCTTCGGCTGTTCACAATCCCACTACCGTTGAAGACAGTAAGTCGACATGCCAGCGCCTGGACGAGCTGCGGTCCCTTCGTCTTCAACAAGACAGCGATCCTCGCCTCACGTCTCAGTCTGATTTAAGAGCCCTCATCCGCAACATCATCCGCGAAGAACTTCAAAAGCAGGAACAGAGGCGATCCACTGCTGCCTCCACTCCATCTCCACCTTTCGACCTACGCAGCCTTGTGAAGCAGGAGTTGGCAGCCATAACGTCGCCGACAGCACCTGTTGCTCCACCAGCACGCCGGATACCTACATACGCTGCTATGGCCGCCATGACGACACCGACACCATAGGTTGCTCAAACAGCGCGTCTGATGGCCACATACACCAACATTGCTGCAATGCCGCCTGCTGCCGTCATATCTGGACCTACTGACCTTGTCTGTGGCGATTTGGCTTCTGTGGTCGGCCGAGCAACTGCTGCACCTTCGTACCCCGAGTGGCGTTCATCCCACTTCGTGTGTTTTTACTGCGGTATACGTGGCCACATATCTCGCTACTGCCGTCGCCGCCAGCAGGATGAATGACGAGGCTATGCTGAGTTCGAGCGAGACCGGATCCGAAGGCCCGATGAGATGGGTCGCTCAGGAGCGAGCAGGATCTTTTGAGCAGCTCTTTTAAAAGAACGAGTGATCCGCGGCTCAGTAAAAGTGAGCGGCGGTTGTTTGGGAGACGGCTCACTGAGCCACTAAGCCTGGGGCGTAGCCCAAAAATTTTTTCGGGGGGAGGGGGGTTCAACCATACTTTATGTGTGTTCGTGCGTGCGTTTGTATGTGTGCGTGTATATATACGCAAGCAAAATTGAAAATTTTTGGGGGTGGCTTGAACCCCCCCAACTCCCCTCCCCCCCTTGGCTATGCCCCTGCACTAAGCCGAGTGAGCCAACTGAGCGACGGCGGCGACGGTTCTCCGGCTCTCTTTCGCTCACTGAGCGGAGTGAGCCAAATGAGCGACGGCGGCGATGGTTTTCGGGTTCTCTTTCGCGCACTGAGCCGCGGCGGCGACGGTTCTTTCTAGCTCCCTCACAGGCGGTTCTCTCTCACTCACTCAGCGGTGGTTGGCTCTCGCTCAGTCAGCCGTGATGAACCGTTGGTTGAACCGATTGAACCGCTCCGTTTGATTTCGCGTTCCGTGAGAGAGTTACGTTAAGGTCCCTCTATTTTTGAAAGGTAGCGCAAACCATTGTACAAAAAAGAGAGAGAGAATGTCCTCCCTGCCCTCTGCGTCGCTCCTCTCTTCTTCGCCCTTTTGTGCTCCCCTATTGGACCAGGCCCGACACGCGACCAGTTTCCCCTCCGCCTCATGCGCTGTCGCCGGAAAACGATGCCATTATTGGGCGTAGAAACACCACCGCACGTGCGCACAGTAGATGAGCGCAGGCTTCTTATAGCTTTTTACAGTTTGCAAGACGCTATACGCTGTAGCCAGATGCCAACTTGTTGCGCTGTTGGCTGGTCGAACAGCATTGCCAAGGGTGAAAATCTGCTTTCTTTTTGTTGGTCGTGGAAGGGAAAACCTCAAACAGCGAGCGATATGGGGGTTAGAATTTCGTAGTTCATTGAAGACCGCCACTTTGTCCTTAAGAAAGGGAAAATAGACAACCACCCGTTTGTAGCACGAAGCCACAAGGAAATCCATACGGATTTCTCACAAATAAAGCCTCTTAGTTGCCGAATAATTCGTCCTGGTCCGGGGATATTTCGGCACTAAGAGGACGAATTTTTCGTCAACTAAGAGGCTTTATTTCTGAGAAATCCGTATCGATTTCCTTGTGGCTTCATGCTACAAATGGGTGGTTGTCTATTTTCCCTTTCTTAACCCTTCCGCCACCTTGCGGGTTTCCGCAGAACTGATTTGCACTCTGTCCTTGTTTTTACGACCAAGCAATGATAGTGGTTATGCTGATGCTGACGGTTTCATGCTTGCAGGAATGTGCAGTAGTAAGCGCAAGCACGATGGGGTAGGTTCTGTACACACCCCTGACGACATGCTCGATCTGGAAGTTCTAGAGCAGGAGTCATTGACCTACCTTGCTGGTTATGCTGGGTCCATCAAAAATAGTTTGGCCTGCCAAGACTGTAGAACTGCAATCTCTGACGAGGCTAATGCTTGCAAGATTTAACAACTCCAATGTTACACGAAAGACAAAATGACACTTGCGATTCCCTCAGCCGCACTTTTGCATTTTGCTGAGCTTTCAGAGGCATACTTTAAGAAGAATGAATTAAACCTCCCATACAACAAAGTTAGCATTCCAGCATTCAAGGAGAAAAAATCACAGCATATCCACGGAGTGAATGATGATGAGTGGGCGAAGCTGCGGAGGTTCATCGGTAAACCGTGAATCTTCCGCGAATTCTGCCCAGTACATCATCACCGACGTGAGATCGGGCGCGTTTATACTAAAGGTTCGATGAGTTATGACGACTTGCAGCTCACTTTAATTTTACATGTACGCTGTGAATTTTCATTGTTTAGAAAACCATTGCTTTAGAAAACATCTGGCGTCTTTTCGTTTTGCTTTAGAAACATCTGGCGTTCTTTCGTTTTGCTTTTACAAAACATCTGGCGTCTTTCGTTGGTTTATTTCATCAATCAACGGCGTTTTGAACAAAATTTTTATTGTTTAATCACGCACAGGAGAAATCTCACCAGGCACTACCTTGGAGGTAAACAATGGCTGCTAATGGGAATGAGAGACAGAAGAAGTCGGCTTTTAGCTAACACTTACACTTCTACTAACGTTTCCTACTGGAACATGCCAATGGCTGCTAATGGGGAATGAGAGACAGAAGAATTCGGCTTTTAGTTAACGCGCACGCTGCGAATTTTTATTGTTCAACACGCACAGGAAAAATCTCCCACCGGCACCACCTTGGAGGTCAAAGCGTAAGACTGGTCACGCACTACGACTACTACGACTACGACTACGAGGGACGAACGGGTGCCGCCTTAAGGAGCTTCGCCCCTAAATAGTGGCTAATTGGTTAACGCTATGCCATGAATTACTCAGAAGGGCTGTGCAGTTGTTTGTGTGAACGAGGATAAACATCCTAGTGAAAAAATCCAATGCTGAAGCAGAGAGCAAACAACTGGCTTCAAGAAAGTCTGGTAGCAGGAGTATTGCCATGAGGGATGCCGTTACAAACGTGCAATAATTTTGTTTCGTTTTGGCTTATCGTATGTACATAGCAAAAGATGTGCAAGGATGTAATGTACAATGTCTACTTTATTTTCATGTGTATTTTTTATGTATCAGCAATACGGAAAAAGTGTTTCTACCTCTTTTACCTAATTATCATGCAACGTGCCATGATTCTTCTGCTTCGATGTCGTCTTTTCTTATTATGTATGTAGTTGTGATTGTGAAAGAGTGCCGTTACTTTTATATAAACGCTTACAAATGTGCGATGATGCAATGTGCAATGATTGTTTTGTTTGAATGTTTTATCTTATATGTGGAAATTTGCCAACAAGAAAGAGTGCCTTTGATTCGATACAACAATTGTGTTTTCTGTGTTCCAAATAGCTATAATTGTGTGATCGATGGAAATTAAGAAGTTATTTGCATCTGGAGGCTTCATTACTGAGGGAGGGACCTGCCCGCTGTTCTCACCCAGTTAGTGGCGAACGCAGGAAGGTGCGTTCGCGAGATTACCGTCAGCCAACTATCGAAGAAAATGTGCATGCTCTGTATTTTAGCAACAGGAATACCAGCATGACATCTCATGCTGGTATTGCCGTGTGCTCATATACTGAGCACACGGGAAGAGTCTCTAATTAACGAGCTATGTGTACGAGGCGCGCGCGATGGAACCATAAAAGATATTTACCAGAGGGCGCAACAGAAGCGCGGGAACGCAGTTCGAAATTTAAAAGAATGCACGCTGGAGGTATTGAGGAAATAAGTGCCTCCACGGTGTTGTGTGTTTCATAATTTGATGTAGTGTCTGATTTTCCAAAATGCATCTTGGAAACAAACACTACGGTATCCGAAAAGAAAAACGGCAGCTGTAAATGCTTCCAGGATTGCGTTTAACATGTTCTGCCTCTTGGTTGGCTGGTGCGAGCGACGCATCCCACACTTATGAACTCAAATGCAATGCGCATATGCTAGGTTTCTCACGTTGCCTAAACAGGTCACAGGTCCAGAAAGCTGTTCGCGCGTAAGGTGGCGCAATGGGATTTCTAATATACATATGCCAGCACCAGTGTGCGATTTGTTGCTTATAAAACGTGAGATGATAGCTGAGGTACCGACCAACCACAAACTATCTTAACACGAAAGTGTTTTATGCCGGGCTACACCAAGACTTTCATGACGTATTTCCGTCACGGAAGTACGTCAACAAAATGAATGCCATCAGATTGGAAAGAAAAAAACTCTAAGAAAGAGATCCGTTGACAGGAATCGAACCCATGACCTCTCGGCCCGCGACGATGGCTGGCGGGCGTTTAGCCCACTGAGCTACCGCCAAACACATTGCGGAGGCGACATGAACGCGCCTTTTATCTTTCACACTTGCCTCTCGCAGCGATCGTGGATGGATGGATAATTTGAGCGTCCCATTTATAATGGGGCGGTGACCTCTGTGCCACCAGGCTCGAAAAAAAAACGCGCCGTTGCAACGACCGTCCCATTCGGCGCGTTTCCAATACAAGTTTATTTTCGTTAACGCTTTAACACGCCGTGAGGTGGTGGTTTTAGCGCCACCGTCGCTGATAGCATCCATCCATATCAACAAATAGCTCTCCGACGCTCGCCTGGCTGTCGCATTGCGTTCCCTGCTCGCCCTGTGAGAAGTAACGGCCAGGCTAGAGGGAAGACACGACGCGCGTAGCGTTTCTCTTCGCATTTCACGACGCTTTGAAAGAGTGCATATCGAGCATTAGCGTTTATTATGTGCTTGTTGATGCCATCTTTGCGCGGGATTCACCATATCCGGAGTCCGCGTATATGTTAAGAACTTCAGCTACCGCAAGGGTTAAACATGATCGTGGGCGTTTGTCGTCGGTACGGAAATGTGCCACTAGGCGTCAACGTGATTGCGATGCGTCCACATCAAGCGGTGCTATATCTGTCAAACAAGAGTAGATATTGTACAAGCTCTCATATACCAATGCACCATAAACAATAAACTACTTCTGTGACGACACGTTTCACGTTCGTGTTATACCGATTCGTATGATGGAGGGATCAACCAACCATCTTTTTTACTACATATCTTACGTACGAACAGCTGTGCGAATCTGCGCGCAGAATTCTCGTGTGTACAAGCAAGTACACGCAAGCGCTTCGACGCGCCGCATGCGCGCTGGGCGCGCCTTGCGAGTATCGCCCAATAATGGCGGCCGAGAGTGACGAGCGAGGAGGAAACGGCGCTGAGAGGTGGAGTGTGCGCTATCTTTGAAAAATACAGGGACCTAACGGGTCCTGCGCAGCAGCGGCGCGGCACGGCAGTTCACCGCAAAAGGCCCACGGGACACTCACTCCCCCTATTCTGCGTCACTTGCAGAAGTCACGTGGTACACAGAGCTGCTCCTCGCGCTGCGGACGCGCGGCGGTCGCGGTTGCCTAGGCGACGAACACGCGGCGGCGGCGGCCCTCCGGCCGTCGTTGGGTTGTATGGGTGCAGCATTGTTTCTGCGGCAGTGCCATGTTTCCTTTTGCTATTACAACAGTGTATTCGTACTCAGTGACCATTGGGATGACGCAGTAAGGACTGCATGAGCTGCACGTCACAGCGCACAAATGCAACATTGAAGAGTAAAATTTAGCACAGCTTCACTGACTTCGCGTCGCGAGGACTGATGAAACAGCGGAGCTGGTGGCCTCTCCTTAGCTTTAGGGTGCCTTTTTTACGAAGTAGTATTTTAGCTGTCGATACAGCGATGATAGTATGAAGCCACTAAACGGTCCGTGAGCTCCTGCTTTGGCCACTCGCCAGCCAGGAGGACTCCCTTCGTTGCTGGGCGGCCGAAAGTCTCTCTTCTCGAAGAAATGTTGTCGTACAGTTGCCGAGACATCGCCTCCCTCACTCGAAACTCGGGGTCGGCCCGTCATCGTTGGGTCCATGCTCTAGCGAATTCCCGTCATCTTTTCCGCCGCGCCGCTTCTTTTCCCGAAGACGGAACTTTGTTCGCGCTCGCCATACTCGTCGCCGAACATCGTAGTGCTCTGCGCCGACAGTGCGCGCTTTTGTACTGCTTTGTTCACGCAGAATTTATTCTTGCACTAGCAACGAAATGAAGCATGTTTTAGTGCCGCTAAATCAAGGTGTGTGGCCTAGAGGTAGAAGGCACTTTTGCCCTCACCCACTCCCGCCCTTTATCCTTGACTGAGCCTGGCCAGACGCGTGCGGATGGTACCTAGTCGCAGCTCCTACAGACGTCAGACTCTGGAGATTCGCAAGACGCGTGGCGCCACCTGTCGGAGCAGTTTTGGGTAGACAAAGACCGACTCGCTCTCACAGTTTGCTGTGAGACTAGCTCTATCTAGCGAGTGCGAAACAACGATTGAGCTTAATATTGCGTGTGTTTGCGCATTAACACTCAGAAAGAGAGCTGTGAATTTCTATCGGCTAGTCAGACGCAGTGTTGCGGAATGGGCGCCTCCATTCTATTCCAATTCCATTCCAGGGAATGATAACTTCGAACTTATTTGGGGCAGCGCTAAGGAACACACGGACAAAGACACACAGTAGACGCCACGGGCGCTGACTTACAATTGAACTTTATTGCCTTTACCAGTGCATTTATATGTGCCATAATCGCTCGTTGTGACAGCCAGGTTTTCCCAGAACTAACAAGCAGCGATAAACAACAACCTTAACAATCTGCTTAGCTATAGCAGAGGAGTTTCACATGGAGCATGCGTGCAAGAGAAAAAAAAACAACAACAGAGTAAAATAACAACTGGCGGACGCTTCGCGTATAAAAGCATACGATGAAAGGTTACATGACAACAAAAGGGAAGTGCAAGTGAGAACCACGCTTAAGTAAAACCTTTGAGATAATCAATCTCAGCGTCAGACAAAACGATTGAAGGCCTGCTAACGCAGTTGTCACCTGCCAGACGTATGGAGGATTCACCTGGTACTAAACTGCTCGTGAGATAAAGATCAGGCTATGCTTAGAGTACTCGCCACTTTCGTGTGAGGACAACATTGCAAAATTGTGGGGGCAGTGGGGGGGGGGCGAGGGGGGAGAGATTGAGGTGAGACGGCGCGCAAGCTGATATACGAAAGCTTGCAGTGAACACAAGCATCGCGCCAGCGTCAATACGCATCACAGCTTAGAGAATCGCTTTTTCGAATATGCGTCCGAGTAGCCGACAGCGACAGCAGCGAAAACAAAGAAGTGAAGGGTATGCCGTCGCCGTAGTTTCCGCACGACGGATACCAACGGCATAGAGCCGCGGTTCCGCGATGAATAGACAAACTTCGGAGCAACGCAGTCTATATAGGGAGAGAATTGTAGTAGGCACGTTGCTTATAAATGTACCGTGCTTGTGATTAGCCAAGCCATTTGAAAACTATTGCTTTATTGTTAAATTCGACGCTCTGACTTAATAATGTTTGAAGTTTGAAAAACAGCGCGTAAACATCGCGTGCTCTTTTTTCGGAAAAAGACGTCATTCCATTCCCGTTCCATTCAGTGCAAAAAGCGCTTAATTCCATCCCCATTCCATTCCTCTAAGAGTTGTCTCCATTCCATTCCGGGGTCGGGATAATGTGGAATGATTCCGGAGTCATTTAAATTCCGGAGTGGCAACTCCGCAACACTGGTCGGACGCGCCACCGAAGCGCCATGAAGTGCTTGCTGGATCACTCGCCAGAACGACGGTGAAAACAGCCGACGAGACCGCTCCGTACGCTTCGAAGAAATGCCGCAATCGACGCTACTGTTGCGTCGTGAATTACCACGGACGTAAAGGACTGTATAACGACGTTCAGTTTTACCAATTTCCATAGTTGTCGTACGAAGCAGAAAGGCGAGAGCGCTGGATACGGGCCGTTGCGAGCGTGCATGGGTAAGCGAAGTACCGGCGTTCTCCACAGCCGGTCGCATGAGAAAGTGTGATAATGTGGCTCTGCCGTTGTTTTGCGTAGCCCTGACGGGTAACCATGGTAACCTTGACTATGAAGCTCAGCAGAGGCTCTGACACCGGTGCGTGCCCTGAAACACGGAGTGAGCAGCTAGAGGCAGACTGAACACGCGTGATACGCAAGCCGCGATATCCTATAATCCGAGTTGGTCGTCAGCACACAGCATCGCGCACGTACGTTTTGAAGGCTGAGAGTTCCGGTTCTAACTAACTAACACGCGCACCATACAAGTAAATCGCAAAATGTTGGTCGTGACCACCTTCAGGTTTGTTTTGCCTGTGGCCTCCGCAATTGCCGTAGCTATCTAGGAGGCCACGGTATTGCCTTTGGTTTACGCCGCGAAAGTGGACACGCACGTGTCCACTTTCGCACGTGTCCGTTTAGCTATGTATCGTAAGATACATAGCTAAGTAAATTGATCGTGTATGTACTTCATCGCTTTGGCATTACATATGTACCCAATTTTAACGCATTTAGGCGCTAGAGCAAGGACGTCTGAGCACTTGCCTTGAACTCGATGTCGTGCGATGCTCGCTTGTACTTGCGAGTTGCAGCACGCCGGAATAACTGAACCTTCTTTTGCTTTGTACCCGCAGTTCGCTTTGATGATCTTCCTACTTTTTTTGAAGCGTGGATTGGCGGAAGAAGCTTTCTAGGCCCTTGATTTTAAGGAAATTGCGCCTTGACACCATCAAAAGAGGGGAGGTTCTATCATGGCCTATGCACATTCGCTTGCAGTCAGCGCCAGGGCTGCGATGAGGTCGCTGGCGGCGCTGTTTTTGGCAGCGACGCCTTGGCAGAATCTGACGTCTATAGTCGAGTCTGCGCGACTAGGTGCATTCACGGCCACACAGGCGATATTTTATCAGCGCCTTCATTTTGCGAAGGACGTCGTTCTACATAACACTGCTTTCGTCGATCGTCACTCTTTTCGTAGAAAGCACCTATTCGCGCTTTGCTTGTATTCTCTCCAACAAGACCAACAATGACAATGTTGCAGTACTGTTGACTTCCCGCACTTATCAAAGCATGTGCAGCACGAAGAAGAATATTCGCAGTAGTAATAAAAGAAAACGTACCTAGCTCAAAGTATCTCACGTCAACCCTTGTTCCGGTTGCGAAATTGTAAGTTCACTGCGAGCAGCCCGGCCGCATTAGAACGCCACAAAGCACGATATGTGCAACACGAACTGACAGTCGAATGTCAACAACAAGCATGCAGGCTAGCAATAATGAAGCTGTGCGTCTATCCTAGCCTCTCCTAATTCGACCGCACTGTATGTGTGAGTACTCAGGGAACACCAAGCCAAGCTTTTTACTCTGCCGAAATAGCATAACACTACCGCAGAAGGGGAGCGCATACTATCGATACGATGGCCGGAGCCACCGCGTCTACGCTTCTCGCCGGTCTCACTCGCCTGGGCGACGGCCTGCATCCCCGCCAACTCCGCGCGCTCAGGCAGAGGACAGCACAGCCGCACAGCGCCATGTGCCACGTGACTTATGCAACGCGCTGCAGAAATCATCTCCCCTACCATAGTGGTTGCAGCTATCTGGCTGCCATCTACTGTGGCTTTTTCTAGCGTCAGCTACACTGGCCTAGCTGAGCCAGTTTCGCGTGGATCCTCAATAGCCGTGCTGTGCATGCGCGAGGATCAGTGATGTCACGCACCGGAACCCGCAGCTCCCGCGCACTCCGGCGCCGCCGCCGGTCTGCGCTTTCCAGGGTGACGTCGTAGCCTTGGTAGACGTATTGGCGCCGGCGCGCGCGCAGCTATTCGCCTTCGCTGTGCAGTCGCCGTCTGACACTGCGCTGGAGCCGCTTGATAGCGCCTCTGACTGGCGTTTGCCAGTGTGGTATAGCCATGGAGAAGGAGAGTGCAAATGCGGCTCAACGGCGCAGAAGAGCGGAGAAGCTTAACTCATCGGATCCCGAAGTAGTTGCCTGGCAAAATAAATATAAATGTGCCACATAATACGTATACCGTGTGTGTGTCATTGGAGAAGCAGTAAGCATGATAATCAAGCTAATCCTAGACAATCAGGAAAGCGAAGAAGAATTAGCTGAACCTTTGCTATCGCTACGTTATCCTGGCATAGCCGAGCTAAGCCACTGCGACATTTTTGTTAATATGCGGCAGTTAATAATAATGGGATGAAATGTACCTTTGGAAATCACACAGCGCTATTTCGCCAAACACAGGATTTTGTATCGCTCATGAACGCTGCTGTTCTTGTTATTTTCTTAACGTGCATTGTGCCAGTCCAGACATGGAATTCAAAGGACAAAAAAAAAAAAGAAACTGCGTGGCTGACGTCAGCAGATATTCATTTAGTGGCTGTATTCATATTTCAGTACTAAAATCGATAGCTGTGGCTGCTATAGCGATGAAGCACACTAAATATATCAAAGAAGAGTTCAAAGGGGACTTGTTTGAACAGTAGCGACACATTGCGGAGAAGGCGCATCTTTTCATGACTAGACCTACGCTGCTCAAAGATAGACGGCGCGAGCAACCCGATGAAAGCGGACTTTCGGTGGCAATAGGGTTTTTCGATGCGCGCTCCGCGTACATCTGACGACAAGTTTCCGAAGCCGACTCTTCTCAGCACCTCTTTCTAAACAGAGAGTGAGCCGTGTCTCAGAAAGGTGAGCCACGATTCTGTTAGAGGGGGAAAGAAGTGAACAACAGAACTGTAAAACAGAGCACCTCAACGAATTCTTGAACAAGGGGATCATACCTTCGAAAGTGCAACAAAAGTAAGGGTAGCGGTTGCATTGTGGACTGAAGTATAAGACCCAGAGATAGCGGCGCTAAAGCTGTCATCATGATTATGCGGAAGCCATATGGCCGCAGCACTGCCCGAAGGTGCCTGCATGCAATAAGGGAAAATAAATGGAAAGGGGCGTCACGTTGCAACCGTGACGCTTGGTCATAAAACATGTAAAGGACAAATAGGTCCTGGTCACGTGGCAAGCAAGCGCTCTTGCCCAGGAGGCACAGCGCGCTCGTCCGGTGGGGCAGCGTTAGATGTGGTGGACTGCCGAGGCTGGTGGAATCACGTGACACAGTCTCCTAGTTAGTTTTTTTTTTCTATGGTGTGGTGCTCGCGGCCCTCGCCGGCCGTTTCTGGGCGCTAATCAGTTCTTTCTCGGGGCGGTGTTCACGCGCGAGGCCGTTCATGCACATGAATGTTTCGATAATGTCGCCAGGTGACCCAGAGGCCTCAAATGCCAAAGAACAGATCAAGCAGTAACCTTTCGTTCTTTATCAGCAATTGTGACTGTAGCAACATACATGTAAAGCACGGTGTAAGAATATACTCAGGTGATGACACTCTTCCCCCAACGCATGGGAAACCGCAATCCGCGCGCGTCCAGATATTGTTCGGGTTCTTATCAGATGACTTGCAGAGGGCGCTACGAAAAGCGGGGCAGTCGTCTCCATAGCAACGCGCATGCTGCTGATAACGTGCATTTTTCTGTGCCATTTTGCTGGACAATGTACATCCGCCAAGCGGCGTGGAGGGGCGAAATCTAGAGAGCAACAGGAGAGGGAACGGCGAGAGCGGCGGCGATGACGCAGCACCACCGTGATTCGGCTACTCGCAGGCGCTCTCCGCCTCAAGCCATTAGATGGCGCACCGCTCAATGGACCGACGACCGAACATTTTCTGGCCGCTTAGGCGCGCGCAGTGTCAACACCTGAATATTCTTACACCGTGATGTAAAGAAGCAACGCGCATTCAAAGAGAACCTCTGTTCAGTTAAATTGCTATGAGAAACTGAGCAAATGTATCTCTTCTTCTCGGTTAGCATACTTCTTAAAGTAGGTAGAACGAAGCTGCAGGTGATCCTCGCACTCTACTTTCGCGCTGCGCTTTCCGTCGTTTGTTCAATTATACGTCTACTACAGACTATTCGAAGCCTAATAAACAAGCAGCATCAAAACAGGCAGTGGCAGGTAGCTTAGCTTGGTAAGCGATGTTTGGAGACACATTGGCAAGAAGCACATGGCGTTGAAAAAAAATTCACCGACGATTACGATACTGCCCATTGGCTTATACAGATCCTGACCTTTGGTTGGATCACGCATGCGTCAACAGAGGGCCATATCTGCTCATCTTTTGACCTCAGCCATGGCAATCATCGCAAGGACAGCGCCGTAAAGATGAACGAAAATCCCTGCTGTTTTACGTAGCCACCTTCACTGGAACCACCCATCCTACCTGCTGACTTCCACGTCACCTTCCGGGGAACGTCATCGACGGAGAACATTATAAATTCGCCAGCTTGGTCCTGTAGCTCCAGTGGGCAAGGTGGCAGCGCGTCTGCAACTATTCGCTACAAGCCTTTTCTGTTTCTTATACAGGTTAGTTATTTACCTGGAGATAAATCATGTAAAAGTAATAATCTTTTTCTCGTGCTGCTACCTTGCCCGCAATCTCTAGAGCGTACTGTTGTGATTTGCCTGCACTTATTGGATTTGTTATCCCTCTGTGGTGACGTTGAGTCGAATCCTGGACCCAAGGGATCTAGTGAGTCTGTGCGTGGCAAAGAATCATCATCAGAAAACTTAAGTGATCGCAGCCTACTTCTCGAGGTACTCGTGGGCCAAAAAGTGTTGATGAAGCGAACGGACAAATTTGACAGTTCACAGAAAGACATAACAAACTCATTAGCTCAATTTAAAGATCGACTAGAATCATTGGAATGTGGTTTAGAAAATCTATCAGTATGCCAAACCAAGGTTGCTGCTGTTGAGGTTGCACGTAAGCACGATGAAAAGCGCCATTACTTCCATAGCAGAAGAAAGTAGATGACCTTGAAAATCGAAGTCGGAGGAGACCATTATCATCTCATGGTGTCTCTGAACCTCAGATGAAACACTGCCACCGCTTACTTCACGCATAACTGATGACTTCCTCAAGGGCAAGTTAGACTTAACAGTAACCGGAATCGAAAGATGCCATCGCTTGGCTCAAAGCGGCCTAATAAAACAAGACCTGTAATCGTCAAATTAATAGATTATCGCGAAAAAACTGTAAATTTGAGGAACTGTGTGAAACTTAAGACTCGGGCTTATATTGTAACTGAAGACTTTTCACAAAAGGGTGCGTCAGGCCAGGAAGAATCTATGGGACAGCACAGTTGCAAACAGGGAACGAAATGAACGTGTTAAACTACTCTTCGATAAGGTGTCTGTGAATGGAAAGCTGTTCTTTGGGACCGAGGCCAAGAATGATAGGGTTGCCCTTCCCAGGCACGTGCCGAAGTCACAGGAAAGCCCGCAGTTCATTGAAACTTTTAAATGTGAATTGCCGTAGCCTTTTGAACTAAAGAGCTCGATCTGAACACCTGATAGCACTTCATGACCCCGACGTAGTCGCACTCACAGAAACATGGCTTCATGATGGTGTCTGTGACAGCGAAATTGCGCTTCGGGGTTCAACGTGTAAAGAAGGGATCGTGGTTCCAGAGGGGGGCGGAGTTGCATTGCTGGTAAAAAATAATTACAGGATAGCACGCATGCCTGATGCCCCTGGTGTTGAGGCATTATTTGTAAGCTTATCGATAGAAAAGAAAGCCTTGTTATTGGAGTTGTGTATAGGCCCCCTGCCTCAATCCCTGAGGTTTTAGAAAAATTACAGCTGTATATTTCGGCTAAAAACTAATCAAACTACCAAGCTTATTTTATGTGAGACTTCAACCTTCCAGGCATCAACTGGTCTTCGTTTAACACAGGAAGTTGTGATCCCATTAACGATGAAGTGCTTATTGACATTGCCTTCCGTTTGATTTAACGCAACTAGTTAGTGATTACACTCGTGTGCATGATAACAGTGAATCTATTCTTGATCTTGTCTTCGCAATGGTAATATTTCCGGAAAAATTGACTGCGAAGTGGTTACAGGTATTTCAGATCGCATGGCAGTCTTGGTTGAGCTTCACTCGCTGAAGTACAAAAATGATGTTAAATACACACGTGTGCCAGTATTTCATTCTTCCAACGATGCATCCATCATAGACAGGACTGGAGATAGCCTACGACGACTTTGCGAAAGTGTTAATCTGGGTTTGAGCGATGTTAACGCTTTGTGGTTATAGTATAAGAACACTGCGCATGCGTGCATACAGCTTTTTGTTCCTTTCAAGAAAAAGAAGGTACATATGTCGAAACCCTGGATTACTCGAGATATAATTAATCGTCTTCGGAAATCACTAGAAAAGCACAAGAGTATCACAACACGTTCTCTGATCAGCGATCTGTCTCGACAACTAGAAGATAAGATGAAGATCGAACAACGCAGTTTTTACGATGTAAAGTTAACTCACATGATGAAGGAATCGCCGTCTCATTTTTGGCAGTTTATAAGGCCGAAGTCATCCAATAGAGACACATTTGTTATAAATAAGGTTTGCACATCAGACGAAACAGAAATAGCCATGCATTTAACGACACATTCGCATCTGTTTTTACTTGTGATGACAAACCACCCCCACTTTTAGCAAGTTTAAAGACCTGCCTCCATTGAAAATCTGGAAATCACAGAAGCTGGTGTATTTGAATTATTACTGAATTTGAATGTAAGAAAATCTTGTGGCCCAGATGACTTACCAAATGCCTTTTGAAGAGATATGCTGAATGGTCCTCAAAATTTTTGACAATTATTTTTAATGAATCGTTATCCAGAGGTGTCCTGCCTGAGGATTGGAAATTCTCTAAAATTAAGCCCTTATTCAAACGTGGAGATAAACAATTGGTTTGTAATTATCGCCCAATAGGTTTCACTTGCACATGCTGCAAGGTTATTGGAACACATAATACATAAACACATTTCCTGCTTTTTGGAGTCGCACTCAATACTTTCCCAGCTCAGCATGGTTTAGGCCTGGGTGTTCCACAGTAACACAATTGGTTGAAATTGTCCATGACTTCGCACTAGCCATAAATAACCAGTCACAGATAGATGCTCTTTTTTAGACTTCGCGAAGGGCCTTCGAAAAAATCTCTCCATTCCAGACTACTTATGAAACTTTGGGCAGTATTAAAAAACCCACAGCTTTGTCATTGGATACAAGCTACCCTGGGTTCTCGAAAACAGTATGTTGTTTTTAATGAACATTTTTCAAAAAGCTGCCTGTAGATTCAGGTGTCCCCCAGGGATCAGTTGTAGGACCGTTATTGTTCCTTCTTTTTATAAATGACATGGTGGATGAAGCTGTGGCGTTAAAATAAGACTATATGCCGACGATTGTGTTTTGTATAGTGAGATAAATTCAACTTCAGATCAAATGCACTGAATTTTGAATTAGATAAAGTGATGCGTTGTGCAGGACATGGCAGATGGCTGTGAATTACGACAAATGCGCTCTAATGACCACAAGTAACAAGAAAAATCCTCTTTTATACATATACAGTTGATCGTAAATCATTAAATCGGGTGTCAATGAGTTCAAATATCTAGGTCTTATTATAACTGATAACATTCACTGGGATAGTCATATCACAGCTATTTCTAGTAAGGCATTGTCTAAACTTCATTTTTAAGGAGGTCTCTCAAGAGGGCATCTACCATCTGTAAGCTCGCCACTTTCAAAGCGTTAATCCTGCCAATTTTAGAATATGCAAATGTTATTTGGGACCCGTTACACAGACGAAACACACGTAAGCTGGATAGAGTTCAGAATAAGGCTGTACGATTTATTTTTAACAGTTACGGTCCACCATCTATTACTCAGTTACTTTGCCAAGCAGACTTAAAAATCATTACAGTTAGAAATAAAATCGCTCGCCTTAAGTTCATGTTTAAAATTGTCAAGGATAAGTTACAGAGCCGAACGTGTGACTATATTTCGTTTTCCAGCAGTTATTCTGCAAGGCTACGACATCCATACTCATCGCGGGATCGAATCCCGGCCGCAGCGGCTGCATTTTCGATGGAGGCGAAAATGTTTGAGGCCCGTGTACTTAGATTTAGGTGCACGTTAAAGAGCCCCAGGTGGTCTAAATTTCCGGAGCCCTCCACTACGGCGTCTCTCATAATCATATCGTGGTTTTGGGACGTTAAACCCCAGACATTATTATTATTATTACATCCATACTCATTAGTGCCATTTAAATGAACAATGTTTTTAAATATTCTTTTTTTCCCCGAACTGTAAGAGAATGAAATGAACTCGATAAAGACGTAGTAACGGTAGTTGACTGTGATACGTTTCAGGCTCTCCTTCAATTGCAACCCTGATGTATTTTGTATTACGAAAGGCTTGTCTGCATTTTTTTTCTTCACAATGTAAATTTTGACATTTCACGTTGATATTGTCAGTTGAATTTTGTATTGTCTGAATTTGTTGTATTTGTTAAGAAACCTTGTTATATGTTTTGTACCACCCTGCTAGAGCCCCTATCATTAGGGTTAGCAGTATTGGAAATAAATAAATAAAGAAAGAAATTCCGAGCGCAGCTTCATGTTCGGGCTACACTGACTAAGCTTGAAGTTTTGGCTTTCCGAAGTCGTACCAGTGTAACATTCGTTACGTATTGCCACAGAGACTACCACTGCTCGAGTGCTGGGCACACCGCTCTATGCATTGCAGGCGTCGCGAACGAAGCGAAACGCCGACAGCCCCGTCACGACAGGCGAAGCCAGCCGCAGTGCTCATGCTAGCCCAGCATGCGCACGAGCTCCGACCGAGAGGCCAGTGGCTCGTGATATCGACAGACTCCGCGTTCGCTCTCTTTCGTCGTCGTCCGCGCTATCGGTTACGCCGCCGACGCCAACGGCGACTCCGCTCAACGTAGGAACGGGTGCCTTAGAGCTGCGCTATAAAACGCCAGGTGTGCGCGGAACGCGCAGCACAGTCAGCGAAAGCTGGAAAAGCGGCCTTTCTAGAGCCCGTTTTCAACTCTCTTGGGGAAACTAATACATGTAAACATGCAAGGCATCCACTACGCGATATATCATAACTTTTGTGAAATAAGGAAGCACTCACTACGCCATTATTCGTCTATCTGTGAATGAGCGAGGTACCCGCTACATATCTGTAGGGTATTATGTGTACATACCTGTAAGGTATCATGCATTCGATGGCAGTGGAGAGTTCAGGTGGGCACGACAACGCAACGAAATAGTAGTCATTGCTTGTACAAGATGAAGCACTAGCGGAATATCTAACCCGGAAGAGCAGTATAGGTAAGTGCACCGTTTTCGTTGGGGTGCCGTGATCAAAGAAAGTCGATCTTGATGGGCGCATATATGTGTTTGCTGTGGTGCAAACCCCAACTGACGCGTCACTGGACGACCAGGGTTGCTCGACGAGGCTCTCGGTGTCGAAAAAACTGCTCACCTCTACTACTTAAGCTGTTCGGGGCATTTCCACGAAGAATAAATGAAGCCGACGCTTATTCGGTGTCTTTCCGCCGTATTCTTAAACAAGGATCGACTCGAATTTCGTCCTTCACTTGACCGAGTTCAGCACAGCGCCGCTGCTCGACTGAAAATGATGCCGCGCTTCTCAAGAGTCGCGGCAGGTTATCGCTAATCTGTGGTTACTTATGCTGTCTAGAGACGACGCTCCCATCGGCATTCTCAAGTCAAAGTGAAGCGTTGAGTGAAGGGACGTTCCAGAATGCGGGGGTGACTCACTTCACAATTCAACGAATGCGTTCACTCCCGACGCAGCGTACCAAGGAAACGGCGCACTCAGGAAGTGCCAAATTTCGGCCGCCAAAATTCAGATAACGTGCGGACGACCTACCACGGAGAACATTTCAGGCGGCCGTATCACATATAGCGCCCACCTGCCACGGCCACAGTAATATCTGGGGTTTTACGTCCCAAAGCCACGAGATGATTATGAGGGACGCCGTAGTGAAGTGCTCCGGAAATTTGACGATCTGGTGTTTCTTCAACGTACCACTGACATCGCACAGTCTACGAACCTCTACGGTTTCGCATCCACCGAAATGCGAACCGCCAAGGCAGGGATCGAGACTGCTACCATCGGGTCAGCAGCCGAGCACCGTAACCATTGATCCGCCGTGGCGGATGCATCCACTACGATGTAAGAATAGCAACACTGGACGTACTGAAGATTACTGCGCGCGACAAAACACGGACAAAGAAAGACGAGACACACACAGGCGCTATAGCGCCTGTGTGTGTCTCGTCTTCTGCAGCAATCTTTATTTTCGAAAACAGGGAACCACATATATAGGCAAGATCGCTTTTCTACCATCGTCATTACACGCACTTTGCAAATTCTACTATCTTTACGTAGGTAGGCTAACTCCTTACAGGAGAGGGGAATCGACGGTCTGGATATACATTTACCTTCCAGCCTATCGATCAACTCAGCCTCGATAATTTCGGGGGTTAGCTGACCTCGGCTGGTATTGACAAGTGAACATTCCTGAAAATGGGCATGCACGTGGTAATGAACAATATTACTTGCACAGCACCTGAATTACTGCAGTGCCTGCGGTGGGCACCCAGGAACCCACCCCCTTTTTCCTTCACGTTGTAGGGTGCTCCTTCAAACGCCTCAGTAGAACGCACCGTCCATTTGACCCACATAATTCTTGCCACATGTTAATGGAAGCTTCTACACTACTGCATGAGCACATTCTAAAACCTATTTTTATGCTTCTTTTTCACCCTGTTTCTCCAATGAGGCACGTCTGGTTAGTCTGTACAAACACTGCAATTTTGTGGGAGCCGAAAACACTACATTTACGTTCGCAAGTTGTCCTGTCTTTTTAGTCTGTGTGATAACCCGCGGATATACGAAATGACCGCGACTTTCCTCGTTGTACGGTAGACCCTGTCTGGCAGGAGTCTTTTGGACGAGTTACACTTGAGGATGCCCTCAGAAACGGTGACAGCATGTGCGTGGGATAACCCGCGGACCGAAGGCGGCCAATTTGTTCATTGAATTTTTCGCGTCGTGCGCTCAGGACATGACTTGCGTAGGGCGCTGAGCAAACAAGATTTAGCTATTCCCCTCTTCACCAACTTGGAGTGTGCCAAATGATACAGAAGCAGTGGCTTGTTGGCGCGAGGGTCGTAATTCCAGTGAATGTGTTCATCATAAAATAAAAGCCTGATGTCCAGAAAACGAATACGACCGTCAGTCGGCAACTCATGTGTTACGACTAGAGGGGATAAGCCCTCGCATACGAAAGAAGAGCGTTAGTGGCTAAAGGATCAAAACAGTCGGCGCTGCAGTCAAGAAAAATTAAAAGATCATCGACATATCAAAACATCCTCTTAATCTTAAAATCTGCTGATGGGAGACGATCACACATGTTTTTGTCAAGTTCCGCTAACGATAAATCGCTGAGAATGGGTGCAATACAGGAGCCGATGCAGATTCCCCGCTTCTGTATATAGGGCTTCCCTCCCATAGAATAAAAGTCAACCATAGATAAAAACTCATGAGCTTTAAAAATTCCCCGCTTTTCATCCCGGTAGCGTTCATGAGGGAGACATTGCAAAATCGGTCAATACTCGCCTAAACGGAAGAGAGCAGACTAGAGTGTGGCAGGGAATAGAAGAGATCAGCAATATCTATAAAAAACCATTAAGATGCTTATGCGATGACGGTCTGAGATAGTTCAAAACAGCGTCAGAGTTTTTTACAAGGAACGGATCCTCAACTGGTAACATTTTCAGCATTTGTTGGAGAAACAAGGCAATACACCTTTGACAGGTGCTGTTTTCCGACACAATGGTCCGGAAAGGTGCGTCTACCTTATGCGTATTTACGCTAAGAACACGCCAAGGAAATCATATTTACTAGCACTCATACCCTTAAGAACACTGCCTAGTAGTAACCGTTTACAGAGCTTCATCATCATCATCATCAGCTTGTCTACGCCCACTGCAGGGCAAAGGCCTCTCTTATGTTCCGCCAATCAACCCGGTCCTGTGCTTTCTGTTTCTGAAACCTCCTGTAAACACGCGGTGAATAGCATTGGGAGATCGTGTCTCCCTGTCGTACGCCCTTCTTTATTGGGATTCTGTCGCTTTCTTTATGGAGGACTATGGTGGCTGTGGACCGCTGTAGATTTCTTCTATATGTTTATATAGGCTTCGTCGATGCCCCGATTCCGCAGTGCCTTCATGACTGCTGATGTCTCCACCGAATCAAATGCCTTTCTCGTAATCTATGAAGGCTATGTATAGGGTTTGGTTGTATTCCGCGGCATTCTCTATCACCTGATTGATAGTATGAATATGGTCTATTGTTGAGAAGCCTGTACGAAATCCTGCCTGGTCGCTTGGTTTGATTGAACTGTAATGTCGTATTAATTCTGTTAGCAATTACTTTTGTAATAGCTTGTAGACAACGGACAGCAAGCTGATGGGCCTGTAATTTTTAAGGTCCTTGACGTCCCCTTCCTGATGGATCAAGATGGTGTTGGCATTCTTCCAAGATTCTGGTATCTTCCCCGTCGAGAGACCTTTCGTATACAGGGTGGCCCTGTTTTTCTAACATAATCTCTCCACCGTCTTTCAAACAGGTTGATGTTACGTGATCCTCACCAGCGGCTTTGCCGTCTTTGCATTCCCTTTAGGGCTTTCTTTACTTGTCCTGTCAATACTGGTGGGATGCAGAGTTCCTCTGGCTATTACTGCTTCTTACGTTATCATCCTGACTGTCTAGGCTGCTGTACAGATCTCTGTAGAACTCTTCCGCTACCTCAATTATTCTATCCATATTGGTTGTGACCTTGCCTTCCTTGTCCCTTTAATGCATACGTCTGATTTTTGCCTATGCACAGTTTAGTCTTCATAGCTTTGAGGCTTCTTCCGTTCTTTAGAGTATGCTCAATTCTCTTTACATTGTACTTTCTTATGTCGGCTACTTTACGCCTATTGATTAACATCGAAAGCTCCGCCAGCTCTATTTTGTCTGTTGCATTTGAGGCTTTCATGGCTTGACGTTTGTTAATGAGGTTTTTCGTCTCTTGGGATAGCTTACCAGTGTCCTGTCTAACGACTGTACCCCCGACTTCCACTGCACACTACTTAATGATACTAGTCAGATTATCATTCATTGCGTCACCGCTAAGGTCGGTTTCCTCGGTTAAAGCCGCGTAACTATTCTGAAGTGAAACTCTGAATTCCTGTATTTTCCATTTCAAAGCTAGTTCATTAATCGGCTTCTTGCGTATCAGGTTCTGCCGTTCCTTCCTCAAGTCTTGCTGAATTCTAGATTTTACCATTCTATGGTCACTGCATCGGATCTTGTTCACTACTTCCACATCCTGTACAATGCCCGGGTGGACACACATTATGAAGTCTATTTCATTTTTAGTTTCGCCATTAGGACTCCTCCACGTCCACTTACCAGTAGCCCGTTTTCTGAAGAAGGTATTGAGGATCCGTAAATTATTGCGCTCTGCGAACTCTACTAGTAACTCCCCTCTGGCGTTTCTAGAGCCGATGTCATATTCCCCAACTGCATATCCAGCCTGCTTCTTGCCTAATTTTGCATTAAAGTCGCTTCTTAACTTTTGCTTTTTCGTTAGAAATCGACAAATTTGTACATGGTTTTAGAGCTTTCTTGGCAGCGTCATGGGGTTTTGTAGTTGAAGGTACCATGAGTCATACCGCAAAGTCCACCCTCCCTTGTCAGCGGGCAAGGCGCACAGCTGGTTGTCCTTTAAAAGTGTAGCTACAAGTTTTACAGATACCTTTGGTACAGGCGATTTGTTCAAGTTCAAGGCGGCGACACCATCCGAAACACAACGCTCTGAGTCCTCAGTCGGCGCCCTCTGGGAAAACTGTCTGACGACAGTGAGAAGGTTCCGGGCGGTTCTCTTCTCCTCCGCGCAGCGAACTTTGGTCCACAGTCGAGGGCGTGCTGCACATCCCGAGGAAGACTTCCCTGTTGAAGGAAGTGGACTTTTCCTCTTGGCATAGTAGGCTTGTCGGCAAAGTGTCGTCGAAGTTGCTTGAGCTGGAACGGCCATAAGGATTCAGTCGTGTGGTCAATCTAACTTGAACACTCGCGGAGACGACTGGTGACAGTGGAAGGAACCCCATCGGTGCTTACTTGTGCACCAAGAAATTATCTGTGCACACGGACCCGACGAAGCCACTCAGACGTTTGAATCTTGCATACGCGAACTCCATGGTTCGCCGAAGGCAAGAAGCCCCCAAACAATGCTCTAACTTCGCGTGGCAAAATCCTGTTTCGGATGTGAAAAGAAACACACCGAGATCTTTAAACAGCATCAGAGATGAACGCGGTGGTTGTCGTTGGCTCTGGGGGAACATGTAGAAAGGGGCCTGATGTAGTAGAAATGAAGCTTAGTAACGTGGCGTTTTGGGCGTGTCGGTATGTCATTTAACAGTGCGCTCGATTGGGCTGGTTGGTGCTGCATGGTAAACGAAGAATAAAAACAGCGCTAAACACAGCGCTGTGTATGTGTCCTCTTCTCGTCCCGTCTTTAGCGCTGTTTTTATTGTTCGTTTACCATGGTATGTCATACTGAAGGTTATAGCGCACGAAAAAACACGGACAAAGGAAGACGTGACACACACAGGCGCTAACTTGCAAGAATGTTTATTTCGAAAACAGGGAATCACATATATAGGTAACATCGCTTTTCTACCATCCTCATTACACGCACTTTACAAATGTAACTATCTTTACGTAGATAGGCTAACTCCTTACAGGAGAGGGCAATCGACGGTTTGGAAATACATTTACCTTCCAGCCTATCAATCAATTAAGCCTCGATAATTTCGCGGGTTAGCTGGCCTCGGCTGGTATTGACAAATAAACAGACCTGGAACTGGCATCGTCAAAAAGCCTTCGGAAAAGCCTTCGTAAAGACTTACTGGCTTTTTGCTTTCGGCCCACAGCATCACTCTTGTGACTTTTGTAATGTCTCCTCTGTTGTCGGAATAAACTGAATTGAATTGAACATTCCTGAAAAATGGGCATGCACGTGGTATGAACATTGTTACTTGCACTGACACCTGAATTACGCAGTGCCTGCGGTGGGCATCGAGGAACCCACCCCTTTTTTCCGTGGCGTTGTAGTGGTGCTCCTTCAAGCGCTCGTTAACCCACCGTCCACTTTGACCCACATAATTCTTGCCACATGTTAATGGAAGCTTGTACACTACTGCATCAACACCTTCTACAAACCGATTTTTATGCTTCTTTTTGCACCCCTGCTTCTCCATGAGGCAGGTCTGGTTAGTCTGCGCAAACACTGCAATTTTGTGGGAGCCGAAAACACTACTTTTACGTTCGCACGTTGTCCTATCTTTTTTAGTCTGTGTGATATTCCGTGGATTTAGGAAATGACCGCGACTTTCCTCGCGACTTTTCTCTTGCCTGTGTGTGTCATGTCTTCCTTTGCCCGTGTTTTTACGTGCGCTATAATCTTCAGTATGACATACCAATACGCTGAAAACGTCACGTGACGCTGGGCGTGTTGGTTCAGCATATCTGATGTGTCCTGCCCACACAGGGCAACAGTTAGTTTCCTCAAGTATGTTTACCGTCTAGTGGAGGCAGGCGAGCCGCCTCCAATCTGGTATCGGTTGCGGAATAAATGCTGAAGAAGTCACCAAAGTGCCACCTGAAAGAATAGCCGTCTCAACAGAATGTAAACCTAACCGTCATTCCCTATGTTCATCGCGTGTCCCATATTTTGAAAAAGGTCGCTAAACATGCTGATGTAAAGGCGGTCTTCTCTGCACCGTTAAAGCTTTCCGGGCTCTGCAGGATGACCAACCCTTGTCTCGGAAGAGCTCTGGCCTGCATCATGAATCACAAAAACAAGTACGTCAGCTGTCAGACGGGTGTGGTCAACGAGATCCCCTTGTCGTGTGATAGCAAGTACGTAGGCCAAACTGACCAATGCCTGAACGATAGACTGAGACAGCATAACAACAACGTTAGAAATGGCAGAGAAGAACATCTCGCTATTCATTACCGTGATTGTAAATGTAGTCTTGACTTTCGCGCCTGCTGTTGCCGCCAGAAGCCGCGATAAATGGGTAACATTAATCATTCAGGGCAGAAAATCATCGAAGAAGGCGATAAGTGTGTTAGCGTGGCTTCAATTTCAATATCACTTAAAGGGGTCATGAAGCACCCCTTGGGCTGATTGAAAAAACACATCCTGCGGAAAGCTGACACGGCTATGAACTGCTCTGCCAAATATTACAGTCGTGCGCGCCGCGTAATGGCCACAAGCGGAGCGCGAAGTTGCCGTTTCCCCAGGCACCCTCTTTTCAAACAGAGGCCGGTTCTCACTCTCGTCGGTGGGCGGGGCGTCTGTCCGCTGTACGTCGCAAAGACATAGCATGCTTATTGGCCGATAGCCGACGTAAATCGAGAGCGGCGTTCGGATCAGATGCGCTTCTTGCCGCGGAATGCCGCCACTTGCCGGCGCCGCACTCGCGCAAGCGAATCACAGCGGGAGAGCGATCGCGTTTCATGACACGCGCTGGCGTAACTTCTTTCCCCCATGCCATCCCTCCCTGTCTAGCTTCCAGTGCGCTCGTCGGCACGAGAAAAGAGAGAAAGCGCTGGGAGCGTGCGCCAAACCCCCGTAACTCCGCTGATTCTTGACGGATTCGAGAAATTTTTGCGGCAATCGATTCGGGAGGCAGTACACTCCGATACTGAGGCCATTAGATCATTACTTGGAAAAGTGGTTCATGACCCCTTTAAGAAGTTGGCTTACTTGAATGTGACTGCGCATTGATGATTTGTGACAGTGCATACTGTATATATATATATATATATACATATATATATATATATATATATATATATATATATATATATATATATATATATATATATATATATATTGTAGAGAAGCCTTGGGACATGGTAATGGGTTACCCTCTCCAGCGCCTTCTAGTGGGTCGTCCTCTTTGGTTGCTTGAGAAAGAACGCCGCTCGCGCAGGGAGTTCGTGCCTTGCCGTGACTGTCGCCATTACTCATTGTCGTTGAGTGCTGTCTATTAAACACCTTAACAATTTGGTGGAGGTGCGGGGTACGGGATCGGAGCTCCAGGGGCATTGAATGGGAGCCTCCATTGCTGACAACCTTACGTCGGTCCAGCGTTCGCAGCTTCTGTGCTTGTTGGATGAATTTCGTCATTCTTTCGATGTCGGGCAAACATCCCTCGGCCGCACGTCCGCTGTTACGCATCGCATCGACACTGGCGCGCAACCACCACTGCGGCAACGTCCATATCGCGTGTCTCCCACAGAACGCCGGGTAATTAACGAGCAAGTGGACGATATGCTTCGACGCGATGTAATTCGGCCCTCCGACAGCCCATGGGCGTCTCCTGTTGTTCTCGTTGCGAAGAAGGACGGTTCTGTGCGGTTCTGTGTGGACTACCGACGGCTCAACAAGATCACCCGCAAGGATGTTTATCCACTGCCGCGAATCGACGACGCGATTGACAGCCTCCAAGGAGCAGAATTCTTTTCATCCCTCGATTTGCGCTCGGGGTACTGGCAAGTACCCATGGCTGATGACGCTCGACCAAAGACAGCCTTTGTCACGCCCGACGGCTTGTACGAGTTCAACGTCATGCCGTTCGGTCTGTGTAACGCGCCCGCGACCTTCGAGCGCATGATGGACACCGTTCTGCGTAACTTGAAATGGCACACGTGCCTGTGTTACCTGGACGACGTCGTCGTCTTCGCTCCGGACTTCTCCACGCATCTCCAACGTCTGCGGCATGTTTTGACACGTTTGAGCAACGCCGGCCTCCAACTGAATCTGAAGAAGTGCCGATTTGCGGCACGGCAGCTGACAATCCTCGGCTACGTCGTGTCCAAAGACGGAATCCTTCCCGATCCGGCCAAGCTTCGGGCCGTGGCCGAATTTCCCAAACCTACGTCCGTCAAAGAACTGCGCAGTTTCGTCGGACTGTGTTCATACTTTCGACGCTTCATACGAAACTTTGCCACCATCATATCGCCGCTGACGAAGCTCCTTGGAAGTAACGGACCCCTAAATTCGTGGTCGTCCGAGTGTGACGACGCGTTCGCAAAGCTCCGCCGTTTGTTGACGTCTCCTCCCATACTACGCCACTACGACCCCACGGCCCCAACGGAGGTACACACGGACGCCAGCGGTGTAGGCCTCGGCGCCGTCCTTGCGCAACGCAAACCAGGGTTCCCCGAATATGTCGTGGCATACGCAAGCCGTACGCTTACCAGAGCCGAGACCAATTACTCAGTCACAGAAAAAGAGTGCCTGGCGATCATATGGGCCCTTACAAAGTTTCGACCTTATTTGTATGGTCGCCCATTTGATGTCGTCACCGACCACCATGCACTATGCTGGCTGTCGTCATTGAAGGATCCCTCAGGCCGTCTCGCCCGCTGGGCACTTCGCCTGCAGGACTACGACATCCGCGTGCTGTACCGCAACGGACGCCATCATGCTGACGCCGACGCCCTCTCGCGCTCTCCCTTGCCTGACGACAATGCCCCCTGCTCAGTATCTCACATAGCTGTTGCTTCAATCAGCGTTCACACCATCGCTACCGAACAGCGCAAGGATAAATGGATCGCCTCATTGATCGACTTGCTCACTGATCCGACGGCAACACCATCCACTCGCGCGTTGCGTCGTCAAGCTCACCATTTCGCCGTTCGTGACGACCTCTTGCACCGACGCAATTACAACGCCGACGGCCGCCAGTGGCCACTAGTGATACCCCGCAGTCTGCGTTCTGATATATGCGAGGCCTTCCACTCTGACCCGCAATGCGCGCACTCTGGGGTATCCAAAACTTACCACCGCATTCGACAACGATACTTCTGGCGTGGGATGTACCGCTACGTGCAGAAGTTCGTTCGCTCCTGCCTCGATTGCCAACGCCGAAAACCTGCAACGCACGTGTCGCCAGCAGGTCTACAACCATTACCTTGCCCTAACCGTCCGTTCGGGCGCGTCGGCATCGATTTGTATGGACCACTTCCTCTGACTTCGGCTGGTAACCGCTGGGCCATCGTCGCTGTTGACCATCTAACGCGATACGCCGAAACCGCCGCCCTCCCAGCGGCTACAGCGCGCGATGTTGCCTCCTTCCTACTACACCGATTCATACTGCGTCACGGTCCACCCCAAGAGCTTCTCAGCGATCGAGGCCGTGTCTTCCTATCGGAAGTCGTGGAAGCCATTCTGAAAGAGTGCCATGCTGTTCACCGCAAAACTACTGCTTACCACCCGCAGACGAATGGCCTAACCGAACGCTTTAACCGCACGCTCGGCGACATGCTGTCAATGTACGTCGCCGCCGATCACACCAATTGGGATGCCATTCTGCCCTTCGTCACCTACGCCTATAACACCGCCCCTCAGAGCACTACTGGTTTTTCACCGTTCTTCTTACTGTACGGAAGGCACCCGTCGCACACCATCGACACGATACTTCCATACAAGCCGGACTCATCTGAGTGTGCGCCTATTTCTGACACAGCCAGGCTCGCTGAAGAGTGTCGCGAGCCTTGCCAAGACATTTACGACGCAGGAACAAGAGCTGCAGAAAAGCATTCGCGATGGCACCACCACTTCTGAACCCACGTTCCTTCCTGGAGCGCTCGTATGGCTTTCGGTCCCCACCACTGCAAGTGGCCTTTCTTCAAAACTGCTGCCGAAATACGAAGGCCCATACCGGATCGTCGAGCGCACATCCCCGGTCAACTACTTGATCGAACCCACCGAACAAGCTTCGGACATGCGCCGTCGAGGGCGCGACATTGTCAACGTAGAGCGCCTCAAGGCCTACTATGACCCACTCATAGTGACGAGCTGTTAGGTCGCCGGACGGCTCCCTTTTCGTACCCGGGGTAATTGTAGAGAAGCCTTGGGACATGGTAATGGGTTACCCTCTCCAGCGCCTTCTAGTGGGTCGTCCTCTTTGGTTGCTTGAGAAAGAACGCCGCTCGCGCAGGGAGTTCGTGCCTTGCCGTGACTGTCGCCATTACTCATTGTCGTTGAGTGCTGTCTATTAAACACCTTAACAATATATATATATATATATATATATATATATATATATATATAATATATATATATATATATATATATATATATATATATATATATATATATACAGGGTGTCCCAGCTATCTTTAGCCAAGGGTTAAAAAATACAATATTAGAGGCAGGCGAGTGAAATGACTTGCAAATGGCTGACAGCCATCTTGCGCACTACAGACAATTTTTTGTTTTGTAATTAACTAATTTGTTAATTAGGTCGATTTAACTAAATTGCTAAATATTGACTTTAGGCAAGAAATGCTGCTTGCGAAGTTCGAGAGCGTCCTCAGAAACCCCAATCGCATCATTTGCGATAAAGAAAGTCTCACGTATACCATTTTTTCTAAGCTGCAAAGAAAGCCCGCGAAATACAAAAAGAACCACGTGACTTGCGCGCTCGCGCGCCGCAAGAATGCTGCCCTCAGCCGTGGTTTGAGCGAACGAAATCAGCTGCGGCCGCGACTCGGCGTCTCGTTACAGCGGTAGGCCGATAAGTTAAAGGTGGTTTCTTGGCCCGCGCTCGCTGCAACTTGCACCGTCACTCGCGCAGCTGGCTGGCAACGGGCCAAGAAACCACCGCCCACGTATAGGCCTACCGCTGCAAGGGAGCCGGCGAGTCCCGGCCGCAGGTGATGTTCGTTCGTTCAAACCTCGGCTGAGGGCAGCATTCTTGCGGCGCGCGAGCGCGCTAGTCACGTGGTTCTTTTTATATTTTGCGGGCTTTCTTTGCAGCTTGGAAAAAATGGTATTCGTGAGACTTTCTTGATCACAAATAATGCACTTGGGGTTTCTGAGGACGCTCTCGAACTTTGCAAGCAGGATTTCTTCCCTAAAGTCAATATTTAGCAAATTAGTTAAATCGTCCTAATTAACAAATTAGTTAATTACAAAACAAAAAATTGTCTGTAGCGCGCAAGGTGGCTGTCAGCAATTTGCAACTGATTTCACTCGCCTGCCTCTAATATTGTATTGTTTAACCCTTGGCTAAAGATAGCTGGGACACCCGGTATATATATATATATATATATATTATGAGGTCTTGGTAGGACAGACGTTTATTTGTCCCGAAGACCCGGCAGCGAACAGGCACGATCAACCCACACTGATGGTGATGATACACGACGAAGATGAGGATGCATAACCAAATGCATCATGATGGTGATAACGTACACATGAAGAAGATGTGCATAATAAATGCCCACACTAATTCCCCCCACGTGAAAGCGGCCAGCCTGGCCGCTGCAGGTCAAGGAGAGGAGGAACGTCGTATGAAGGGCTTGATGCGGGAGACATGGACAATCTCGGTAGTACGGTAACGGCGGTCTGCTGGGGTTACAAGTGGCGTCACGCGATAATTCACAGGTGAAGTCTGTTCCAGAACTGTGTACGGCCCGATAAACCGTGGCTGAAACTTCTCACACAAACCAGGTGTGCGAAGAGGCGTCAAGAGCAGGACCTCGTCACCGGGTCGGAAAGAGACAGCACGATGCGCTTCATCATAAACAATTTTCCTGTCTTGCTGTCTGGCTTCGGTATTCAGGCGAGCACGCTGGCGGCACTGGGCGAGTCGTGAAACGTATTCCTCGGCAGAGGATGGCGACGGATTTACGTTGGAGGTAAAGAAAGAAACGTCCAGAAGGGAAGTAGGGGAACGTCCGTAAACCAGGTAAAACGGTGAATAGCCGGTTGTCCGCTGAATGGCTGTGTTATAGGCGAAAGTGACGAATGGTAAAATCGCGTCCCAGTTTTTGTGGTCTGGTTGAATATAGGCGGAGATCATATCGGCAAGGGTGCGATGAAATCGCTCGGTCAGGCCGTTAGTCTGAGGATGGTAGCTGGAAGCGGTCTTGTGAGTGGTGCCGGAGGATCGGAGAAGTTCGTTCAATAGTTGAGAGAGGAATGCCTTTCCACGGTCACTGATCAGAACACGTGGAGCGCCATGGCGCAGTATAATGGCTTGGAGAACGAAATCGGCAACTTCAGAAGCAGAACCAGTAGCCACAGAAGATGTCTCAGCGTAGCGGGTCAAATGGTCCACAGCTGTCACGATCCATCGTTTGCCGGCGGCAGTGACTGGAAGGGGGCCGAAAAGATCGACACCTACAACTTCAAATGGTGTCACGGGACACGGAAGAGGCTGCAGTTTAGCGGCAGGACCAGATGTTGGGAGTTTTCGACTTTGACAGATAGTGCAAGACCCGACGTACCTGGCTACGCTAGTAGTAATGCCAGGCCAATAAAAACGACTTCTAAGGCGGTCGTAGGTTTTATGAAAACCGAGATGACCTGCAGTCGGATCATCGTGGAAGGCTGTGAGGACGTGAGAGCGGAGAGAGCGAGGTAGAACGGCCACCCAGCGCTGACCGTCAGGATGGTAAATTCGGCGGTACAGCACGGAGTTGTCGAGCTTAAATTGCGAGAGTTGGCGACGTAGCCGCGCGTTAAGTGGACAGGAAGTTCCAGAGAGATGGCCCATGATCCGTCGACAGTACGGGTCAGCTAGCTGGCGAGAGGCAAAATCTTGGTCGTTGTCCGGAGGCAGGTGGTCTATAGAGGCCAGGGAGGGGACCGATGTAAAAGTGGGCGAAGCGGTTGCGGAAGCGCCGAGCGGGGCCGTAGGTAGCGGGCAGCGAGAAAGAGCGTCGGCGTCTTGATGTTTTTTGCCACACTTGTAGACGATATCGAACTCATACTCCTGAAGACGCAGAATCCAGCGACCGAGGCGTCCCGATAAGTTCTTGAGTGTGGAAAGCCAGCATAACGCGTGGTGGTCAGTAACAATAGTAAAATGACGGCCGTGCAGATAGGGACGAAACTTCTGCACCGACCAGATGACGGCCAGACATTCCTGCTCGGTGATCGTGTAGTTCCTCTCGGCTGCAGAGAGTACGCGGCTGGCGTATGCAACGACTCGCTCTCGCGAAGAGTTGTCGCGCTGCAGAAGAACGGCGCCTAAACCGCGGCCGCTAGCATCTGTGTGCAGGAGAGTCGGAGCGGCTTCGTCAAAATGGGAAAGAACAGGATCGGTCGTGAGGGCATCCTTCAACATGTCAAAAGCCGATTCACATTCCTGAGACCACTCAAAGGGCGTACCGGGGACAAGTAGCTTGTGTAGTGGTGCAGCTATGGAGGCAAAGTTTCGTATAAATCGACGAAAGTAAGACGCGAGGCCAAGGAAACTTCGCAAGTCTTTAGGCTTCTCAGGGCGAGGAAAGCGAAGCACCGCAGCGGTTTTGTCGGGGTCAGGGCGTATTCCGTCCTTGCTCACGACATGACCGAGGACTTTAATGGACTTGCTGGCGAAATGGCATTTCTTGGTGTTAATTTGAAGACCAGCGCCCGCAAGGCACGTCAGAACTTCATCCAAGCGTTGCAGGTGTTGAGAAAACGTTGATGAAAAGACAACAATGTCATCTAGGTAGCACAGGCAAGTCTTCCATTTCAGGCCACGCAGCACGGTGTCAATCATACGCTCAAAAGTCGCGGGTGCGTTGCATAGCCCGAAAGGCATCACGTTGAACTCATATAGGCCGTCCGGAGTGGCAAACGCTGTTTTTTCTTTGTCATCTTCGTGCATGGGGATTTGCCAGTAGCCGGAACGCAAGTCGAGGCTCGAAAAGTATTCCGCACCTTGTAAGGAATCAAGAGCGTCGTCAATACGTGGCATAGGGTATACGTCCTTCCTAGTTATCTTATTGAGCGCCCGGTAATCTACGCAAAAGCGTACGGAACCATCCTTTTTCCGCACCAGAACAACGGGAGACGACCAAGGGCTGGCTGAGGGGCGGATTATGTCCCGTTGCAGCATGTCGGCTACGTTTTCTTCGATGAATTTTCGCTCGGCTAGAGACACGCGGTACGGGCGGCGGTGCACAATCGACGTTCCGTCGGTCTGAATGCGATGTGCTGCAGCGGTAGTTTGGCCCAAGGTGGACGAATAGGCATCGAAAGAGGTTGCGTGCTTGTTCAACAAAGCAACCAGCTGCTGCTTCTGCGAATCTGTCAAGTCACTGCTGATGACTGCTGTAAGGGCGGAGGAAGAAGTACGATCAGCAGTAGAGTGGCCTTTGGAGCAGACAGGCGTAAGAGGCACGACGCATACAGGCTGCGGATCGGCAACGCAGGCTACCGTGGTGCCCCGCGGAAGTAAAATCTTTTCCGATGTTGCGTTCGTGGCGGCGACGAGAGCTGAACCATTGTGGAAGCGAACGACACCCGATGCAAGAGCTATGCCTTTACTAAGGCAGCGGGGTGACGGGGTGACCAATACGTCACCAGAGTCGACGTCGTTGGACACGACCGTTACGATTCGCTGTTCACGTGGTGGCAGCTCGGTATCTGTAGCAGCGACGAGGCGAAGTGGCTTGTAGATGTCGTCGCCGAGCGAGTAGTCTGTGCCGGTAAGGTGGACGACACGTTGGCCACAACAAATAGCCGCGGAAGCAGACGACAAAAAATCCCATCCTAAAATGAGTTGGTGAGAGCACGGGTACAGCACAGCGAACTCTATGTGGTGAAGAATGTCATCGATTAGCACGCGGGCAGTACACAGAGCGGAAGGGCGAATTGTGTTCCCCTGGGCTGCAACCAGTGTAGGTCCATCGTAAGGCGTCATCACTTTCCTGAGACGGGCACACAAATCAGCACGAAGAACAGAAAACGTAGCACCAGTGTCCACCAAGGCATCGACGTGCACTCCTTCAACTATTACAGAAATCATATTGCAAGGGCGTGCTGGAGGAATTTGAGTCCTGTGTGTGAATGCAGTTTTTCCTCCAAAAACTGCATCGCTTAGTTTTCCGGACGGTGGTCAGAGGTGAGGGAGGCAGGCCGAAGCGGAGACGAGGAGCGACGGAAGGGCGAAGGTGAACGGCGTCTGGTTGGCCGATAACTATTGCGCACTTCACTCGATGCGGACGGAGATGGTGACCGACGCGGAGGTGACGAATAACGGCGGCCTTGGTAAAAGGTTCCTCCGGGGAAGTCACGCTCGCACATGTCGTATCCTCGACGCTCGTCTTGCTGGCGCGTGCGGCAAAAGCGTGAGATGTGGCCGCGATAGCCGCAATAGTAGCACGTAGGGCGAGATGATCGCCAAGGCGGGTAGTAGGCAGGGTTTGGGGCACCGGGTGATAGCGCAGTCAGATGGGCAGAGGAGGGCTCAGCCGGCGGTGACGGGAAGCTCGCAGGGGGCGCGGCAGCAACTGACGCGTATGTTGATGGCTGCAACGTTGAGGTTGCGTTCCCTAGAGGTGTGGCAGCAACTTGCGCGAATGTTGGTAGGAGGCGAGAAGCAGCGGGTTGAATGTGCGCCGAGTGAGTCAAGGACGCTAGCTCCTCCCTGATGACATCACGCAAGGCCGTGCCGGAAGGCTGACTGGGACACAGCGTAGGCACTGAGAATCCCATGGATCGCAATTCGTCACGTATCAGTGCCCTTATCATGCCTCGTAGGTCTGCGTCCGTTGTAGAACGTGTTTCGTCACTGTCCGGTGGGAGGCGAACAGACTCGAGTTCGTCGAGGCGCTGTACGTTGTGACAACTTCAGCAACGGTAGCCGGATTCTTGATGGCAAGAGCATTGAATGCGACAGTTGTAATGCCCTTGAGAATGTGGCGTAGCCTGTCCGACTCTGACATTGATGGATTGACACGTCGGCAGAGCGCAAGAACATCCTCGATGTAGGACGTGTACGACTCGCCGAGATGTTGTTTCCGAGCCTCGAGGGTTTTCTTGGCGAGGGTTTTCTTGCCATTCCTGGGACTGCCGGTGAAGTTGAAGAACGGCCGGTGTGCCAAAGACTTGGCGCAGCTGTTCTTTGAAGGTAGCCCAGTCGGGGATGTCAATCAGGTGGTTGAAGAACCACGTCTTCGCCACACCGGTAAGGCAAAAGGAGACGTGAGTTAGGTTGTACGTGTCGTCCCACCGATTAGCAGAACTGACACGCTCGAAATCGTCCAGCCAGTCCTCCACGTCTTCTCCGCGCAGACCAGCGAAGAGATGAGGTTCGCGCTGGGGGCTGTTTACGACGTGTGAAGCCGTGGCTTGCGGTGCCAGAGCGTTGACGGTAGCAGCAGCGACTTGCTCGTGCTGTGACATATTGCTGCACAGCTGGCGCAAACGGCGACCTGAGCGAAGCTCCAGGAGGTAGAGCGGACGAGTAGAGGACGGGGGATCCAGAAGCAACCTCCACCACGTATGAGGTCTTGGTAGGACAGACGTTTATTTGTCCCGAAGACCCGGCAGCGAACAGGCACGATCAACCCGCACTGATGGTGATGATACACGACGAAGATGAGGATGCATAACCAAATGCATCATGATGGTGATAACGTACACATGAAGAAGATGTGCATAATAAATGCCCACAATATATATATATATATATATATATATATATATATATATATATATATATATATATATATATATATATATATATATATATATATATCCTGTGCTTTTATGGTTTCTGTGTTGCACTGCAGATGACGACACCAGGACGATATGACGACACAGGGACACAGACGCAAACTTACAACTGGTTTATTCACATCTTGCGAAGTGTCAAATATAGGTTACCAATCAGATAGGATGGATAGGGTGAAGTTTGGTTAATGGTGGAAAAGGGTAAAAAGTAAATAGAGATAATGCACGCATGTGACATATGTAGGGCTCCGTTTTTTTTTATCTGAAAAAAATCCTGTAAACATTCGCCGGAAACATTTTTTTGCAATTCGGATTTATCTGATGAACCCCGATTTCAAGGGCCAATATGACCTCGTTCAGTGCTTTATCGACAGGCCAAGTTCTAAGCGCTCGTTGATACATCTTCCGGTTCGAATGATTTAAAGTTTATCGCGCGTAGCTGTATTAGGCGACGTAGCTGTATTGTGGTCCGACTCAGCTTCCAACATGCAGAAGCTTCACAAGGACTTGCAACTCTCCAACCCCGAATTCAAGGCGCTTCACTCCAAAGATCCGTGCCACCTACTCAACAACGCTTTGGAGGATGGAATAAGGACAAACTCGTTTAACGTAGCTCACGATTTTGTTGTGCGCTTTCTTGCCCTGTTGAAGTCAACGCGGGAGCTGCGCCGTAAGTTTGGTCTTGCGTGCTTGGCCATAGGCGTGTCCATCAAGTCGCTGAAAACCGTATGTTCGTCGAGGTGGTTCTCTTTCCATGAAGCTCTAGAAGATATCTTGGACTACTGGCGCGCCACTTTGTCTTTCTTGAGAAGCAAAGAAGCCAAGGGAACGAAGTGTGAGAAGCTCAAGAGTCTTATTTCATCGCCTGAAACTTTGCACGAATTGCTCGTCAAGATGAGGTTTCTGAAGACCAATTCGTGTGCCATGCTCTCAATCATTAAATAACATGAGGCAGAGAGTACTCTGGTACACCAAGTTTATCCCATACTCGGGGTTCGTTTGCACGCACTCATCAGTCAATGGCGTGATCCAAGCGATGTATTCGCATCAGATGTCACAAGTCTGTTGGACCTCCTTGGCGAGACTGACCTCTTAACGACTGTCACAGACTTTCACGGATAGTAGTACGCTGCTGTCGCCGAACAGTGGAGATAGACACCTGAGAGGAACCTGTCCGATTAACTACAGTGCACCAAATAATCGTTTTGTCATGCACTGTGTTCAAATTGTGAATCCAAATGTGAAGTATGAGCTGCCCTGCGCGTTCGAAGCCTGTACACCTATTTTCAATTAGTGCTTCTTGAAACAGACGACGTGAGCCAGCTCCCGAGTGATTTTTCGAACTATCAATGCTATGAAATATGTAACATTGTTGAACCCCTGTAGTTTTGGAGAGTTCACAATGTCCAGTGGCCAGTGCTTTCTCACTGCGCGCTGCGTCTTCTGGCGCTTGCTATTTCTAGCGCTAACGTTGAAAGGGCATTTTCAAAGCTGAGAGTCGTCGATCGAAAGGAGCGCGCTTCGATCACTGACAGCAACCTCGCAAAGCATGCTTGCGTGTTTTGCAATAAGCTTTAAGCACAAGGTTGTTATACGCACAAATACAGGTGTTTTGTATTCAAAATTTAGGTTGTGCGTGTATGTTTTTGTGCATTCAAACCTTCTAGAAAAAAAATTCGGCAGATCCCACGTACCGTGGGAATCGATGTTATGCGAAGCATGCGCGGGATGGTGACTGTGGCGTAATTTTTCGCATTGAGCGAAACGTTACGGAATTACGCTAGATAAATATAGTAGTGGTATACGCACACTAATGTCTTAAAGAGTTGCATATTTATTATATAACCAGTTGTTTACAGTTTCGTAAGGATGCCAACAGCAACGTGGGTGTTACCAACACCAGACGCGGTAAGCTGATATGTAGTGCTTATATTCTTCAATACTGGATAGCGTGAATCCGAACAAGACAAAGAAGGAACACAGATGCGCAGGAGAGTCCTTACTCGCAACTAAGCTTCACTGAGGAAAGTTTCCCTAGATATATACACAGCTGAGTGGCACGCGCAGGCGCACTGCACGTACGTTACAGTCACAATGGCAGTTGTTACCGTTGTTCGCATATACTTGTCTGGCCGCCAAGCCAGCAAGCTCTTCGTCGCATGATGGAGAGCGACGGGTCATCGAACGCTGCCGGCGGAGATCCTCGTAGTTTTGGCACAGCGTTATGACCTCGGCCACGGTCGAAGGGTTTTTGGCGAGCAACATGGTGAAGGCATCGTAGTCAATGCCCTTCATAATAATCCGGATCTTGTGAGACTCAGACATGGTGCCGTTAGCTTTCTTACACAAGTCGAGAACGTCTTCGATATAACTATTTGTAATATTTGTATTTGGCTATTTGTAATAAACCATGTGATTCTCCATCAGCACCTTTATTTCAGGATCTCAAGGTACCAAAAGTAATAGCTCTGTTCAAGTATCGCTTAGTACTTGTGTACGAAACTGAGCAGGAAAAAAATGTGGCACACATTGCTACTATGGCTGACCTGACGCAGAATGAAACTGCCCATAATACTAGAAAACCAGAATATTGGTACCACATTCTCGTACCAACTACGGATCTCAGATGTCGCGCTCATGATTGCCTCGTTTGCTTAACGACCTGATTGTTGGCAATATTGATCTTTTGTCCTGTTCTTCTCATGCCACTCTTCTTCCTATTGTTCCTCGAGCGCCTTGATGATGACATTAACCCATGCAAAACCATATATAGCATAGCCAACCGCAGCATGCGCACTCTCGCGCGAAAGAATAGTCTTCTTCCTCTTGTTCTTTGAGAGCCTTGATGATGATAATAACGCATGCAAAACCACAGATAGCATAGCCAAATATAGCATGCGGCGCTCGCTCCACTCCGGCAGTGCGCTTCCATACTGATAACATGAACGAAGAAGAGGAGGTGGCGGAGCGGAGGGCTCGCAAGGCAGCAGATGCGGGCTCGCCGCGAAGACCCTGCGGTGAGAGCTCGCGAGGCCGCAGAGAACGTCAGCGTCGTGCGGACCCCGGGATACAAGCCCGCGAAACCGAAGCAGTGCGGAAGCGGCTGCAAGAAAACCTCAAAGAGGTACAGGCGCGGGATGCAGCGGCCAAGCGCCGAAAGCGGTCGCTAGCTGAAGTTGGTGGCGCCGACGCGCGCTTCAAGCGCGATTTCCTCGACCACACGGTGGGCCACAGCTGCAAGGTCTGCGACCGCTTGTGTCTCGACAACAACCTGACCACAATCGCTACTTAACAACGTGTGAGGTCTTTATATGACAGTAGAAGAATTGTACGGAGCATTCACGGTTTACCCGATTATCGTCGAGCCAGCTCCGCAGTCATCATTCATTTCGTGGATATGGCGTTTTTTTTCTTATTTCATTTTTTTCTTGTTTCGGGGGATAGCGGTTACGGATACCGACGGCGGACAACTACGGCGCCAAAAACGGCCCTTGTTGTGATCTCATAACAGCTTTCGCTGTAAAAGTAATCATTGCGTCTAGCATGCTTTGAACATCTCGGACATAAACGAGACGGAATGGTGTGAATCATGTTGTTTCCAGCAGTGCGGTGCTGTACGCAAACATTACGTACGGCAGGATTCAGTCCGCCGTTTTATGCTGTGCATGCGCTTCATGCCCACAAACGTTTGGTTAGTGTTTCTGTCAAGCCGTTAGCATGAGGGTGGTATGTAGTGGTCTTCCGGTGATTCGTGTGACTGACCTTGAGAATGTCGTCCAGAAGCTTTGCCAGAAACAATGTCTCTCGGTCGATGATGATGAATGGCGGGACGACACGACGAGGCAAAACATGGCGCATGAAAAACTGGGTAACTTCAGATGCTGTCTCGCGTAGCAGTGCCTTCCCACCGCAACGCGTCAAGCAATCAGTTACGACAGTCATCCACTTGTTTCCGGATTAAGACAAAGAAAACGGCCCATGAAGGTCCATTCCAACCTGATAAAATGGCCTACTCGGTGGATGGATGGGTTGTAAGAGGCCTGCAGGCTTTAAGGATGCTGACTTGCGGCGCTGACATTCACGGCATACTTCCACGTAGCGCTTCACGCAAGAAGCCAATTCAGGCCAGTAGTATAGTTATCGCACCCGATCAAGAGTCCGTGAGTATCCCAGACAACCAGATGTCGGTTCGTCGTGGCACTGCGAAGGCCTTGAATGTCGATACTGGTGTTTCTTTTGTACATTATGCCCTCTGGTAAGCAAGGGGACGCTTAAGCTTCGCCTTTAAGAGTAGAACGCGATAGCAATATCCTGCCCCTAGTGCGCACTTCGAACACGACGAGTGTTTAACAGAATGCGCGCAATAAGGTGTGTGCCTTATGTAATGGGTAGCATGCTTTAAACCAGGAGCAATTATGCGCGAGAACCTTTTTCGAAGCTGCGATGCACCCACTGCGGGGTCTTAAGGGAATACGCGCAGTTATGTGTGTGCCTTTTGTAATGGGTGGCTGTCTTTAAACCACCAAGTCGTTATGATATTGACGTGGTGTGACGCCCGATGGCAATGTACGCTTGTACCACGCAATATTACTGCCATATTACATCTCATACTGTGACACCTGTATACAGGACGCGTATTTTTGGGAAGCATCAAAGTTACTTTCAGTGCAGCTCCAAGCGGAGGCGTGGCTGTGTGGTAGAACACCTGCTTGCCACGCAGACGGCCTGGGTTCGATTCTCACTCGGACCCAACATTTTTATTATTTATTTTATTTGCAGCTTTTTCGATTTTTCGGTCACGGACAAGATGATGATTTTTCGCTCACAACCAACGGTGCCGACGCCGACGGCGGAATTTCTGCGATACGAGCTCTTTAACGCTATCGCGTTAAAATGGTGGCAACTTTCGTGAAATAGGACAAGGAATTGACACGGTGCCGCCTTGTAAATTATTGATAATGGGCCTTAACACAGCATCTCTTCGTAGTTTAGCGTTAAGACCTGGCCCGGTGCGAGTCCCCTGGAAAGCGCTGTCGTCTTCTGCGGCTGCGCTCTCCTTGTTCGAGAGGTGCTCGGGATAGCGTGTCGGCATCTTCATGCTTTCGACCCGACTTGCATACGATGGTGACATCATTTTCCTGAAGTCACAGACACTATCGTGCTAATCGCTGAGATTGGTCTTGGAGGTTTCTCAACCAGCACAAAGTGTAGTCATCAGCATAAATTTTAAATGGACGCCTGCAGAGATACGACCTAAACTGTGTAGTAGCCCATATTACCGCCAGGCACTCCTTCTCTGACGTGGAATATCTGATCTCGGTGCGTGACAGAGTACAGCTGGCGTAGGCGAAAACTCGCTCGGTCCCATCTCGCCTTTTCAGCAAAATAGCTCTCAGACCGATGCTGGCGGTTACGCCAAACGTGACCCTGCTTTGTGCCGCTCCCGCTCGAAGGCGCTGCAAGCAGCCGCCGCAGGGCGCAGGCATTGTGATCACCTGTGCTCAATTTCATAAAAGAACCACCCTGTACACAATCACCCCACTTCTTCCGTCATTGCTGTATTGTAAACAAGGCCCGCGTAAGGGAGCTGAAACGACTGTTCTAAAATTTTACCCAATGTATTTCGTTCGCGTCTTTCTTTGCCTTGGATCATGATCATTGCCGACTACGCGAATTTTTGCCGAAGTCTTGATTTTATTGTGTACAGCATTTCTAAACAGTGAGCGCGCTTATTTCTGTACGTTCGCGTTTTGAAACAATAAAATCGAAGTTGTGCGACAACGCGTTCCTTTCCTTAAAGGAGTAACAGCGCGAACACACACCCTCTTGTCGTTGGAGCTCATATGCACGGTGTTTTATATCAAAGTTGCACGTGGTGCGGATCCCGCGACTTCTATGGCTCCGCCGCCAGAAAACCGTCCCACAGATTGAACCGATATGTGCTATGGAATAACGCATGCAAGGCAGATACAAGCATCATTTTGTAAAAAAAAATAATAAAAGTACAAAGCAAGCATCAAGACCTCATGACGTACGACATGCGCGTTCGAAATGTGTCAAGCCTACTGGCTTGGCATCTGCTCGTCGCATGTCGTACGCGCCGAATGCTGGGAAGGGGCAACTGTGGCACATGAGCCATGGATAACCAAATATGTACCAACTAGGCCCAACAGAAGTTTTATTTCAGCGTACGAAGGAGGGAGTGACGTCACTGCAGTTTCCTTATGTAACAGAAGAACGCGCCTCCAAACTAATTTGTTCTTTGAGAGCGCTAGTGGAACGCCACACGTTGTAAGACGAGAGCTTTCAACTAGCAGATTCAAATTCCTTGTAATCATTTCTTGTGACGCACTTCTCTATCGTTCAGGGTTACGCCACATTGGTCTATCGAATCAGGTGACAGCACAGCTTCGCTGGCCAAGCTTGTACAGTGGTGATGTCAGCCCAGTTTTAAATGCGAATGCATTTCTTAGTCGGGCTATCTCAGGCATCTGGCGTTGTCCGCGCGCCGGCAGGTGTTACCTCTCCGCTCTCACTCTCTCTCCCATAGCAACAGCTGCGGGCGCGCGCGCTTATCCTCGCCCCTAGTAACCGGAGCATGTGGTGCGAGAGAGTGTAGGAGAGAGTAGGTGCAGTGCTTCGCCGCTCCTTCTCTCGCCGTTCGCTCTCTCTCCTCCCTGCGCCCCACTCTCCCGTCCGCTCGCGCCTCACTCTCGACCGTTCGCTGGCTGGGCGCCTCTCAAGAACATCCGGAAATGTGTGCTCGAGACGCCGCTGTGAAACGCCAACGGCGACCACAAGGCTGAGATTATGGCCGTCAGGTACAATGACAACACAAACAGGGGCTGATGAATGTGTAAATAAATGGTTACGGTACAAATCCTCGTCTCGTCATTAACTTACGCCATTAAAATTACTACGCCGTCTACTCTCGGCGCAAGAAATGCATTCGTATTTCCTCACGATTCCCTTCGGGAAGGTGGGGGCATTTTTTTTAGTGGGGCGTTATTATAGGATGAAAACATAGGACCCACTGTCGGTGCGCATAGTTTGAACAGTATCGTAGTCTATCAAGAATCAGCCAAACAGTTATGGCTCGATCATATGAAACCACTTCCCTTCTGGTATTTTTTTATTGCGACGGCAATTATATGGACAGTCTGGGCTGGTTTGTGCCGTCCCCGTCGCCGCCGTCATGCACCGTATATGTATAAGTATATATATATATATATATATATATTGTAAAGACGTTTATTGACGGCGGGATCGATGGCGACGATGCGCAGCGACGACAGTAACGACAGAGCGCAGACTCGCAGACTCTCACGAGCAAGCGCACGAGGGGCGTGCTCTCCGACAAGAGGCGAAGAGGGCGACCCACTAGAAGGCGCTCAAGAGGCGGCCCATTACAGCGTTCTAATGCTTCTGTACAATTACCCCGGGTACGCAAAGGGAGCCGCCCGGCGACCTAACAGCTGGTCACTATGAGCGGGTCATGGTAGGGCTTGAGGCGCTCCACGTTGACAATGTCGCGCCCTCGACGGCGCATGTCCGAAGATGGCTCAATGGGTTCAATCATGTAGTTGACCGGGGACGTGCGTTCGACGACACGGTAGGGGCCTTCGTATTTGGGCAGTAGTTTGGAAGAGAGGCCAGTTGCAGCGGTCGGGACCGAGAGCCACACGAGCGCTCCAGGGAGGAACGTGCACTCAGAAGTGGTGGTGCCACCGCGAATGCTCTTCTGCCGCTCTTGTTCGTGCGTTGTAAAGGTCTTCGCAAGCTCGCGACATTCTTCAGCAAGCCTGGCTGTGTCCGAAATAGGCGCACATTCAGATCGATCCGGCCTGTAGGGAAGGATGGTGTCGATGGTGTGCGACGGGTGCCTGCCGTACAATAAGAAAAATGGCGAGAAACCAGTAGTGCTCTGAGAGGCGGTATTGTAGGCGTACGTGACGAAGGGCAGAATGGCATCCCAATTTGTGTGGTCGGCTGCGACGTACATTGAGAGCATGTCGCCGAGCGTGCGGTTAAAGCGTTCGGTGAGGCCATTCGTCTGCGGGTGGTAAGCAGTAGTTTTGTGGTGAACGACGTTGCACTCTTTGAGAATGGCTTCGACGACTTCCGACAAGAAGACACGGCCTCGATCACTGAGCAGCTCCTGGGGCGGACCGTGACGCAGCATGAATCGGTGGAGCAGGAAGGAGGCCACATCGCGCGCTGTAGCCGCTGGGAGGGCGGCGGTTTCGGCGTATCGCGTTAGATGGTCAACAGCGACGATGGCCCAGCGGTTACCAGCCGAAGTCAGAGGAAGTGGTCCATACAAATCGATGCCCACGCGCCCAAACGGACGGTTAGGGCAAGGTAATGGTTGTAGACCTGCTGGCGACACGTGCGTTGCAGGTTTTCGGCGTTGGCAATCGAGGCAGGAGCGAACAAACTTCTGCACGTAGCGGTACATCCCTCGCCAGAAGTATCGTTGTCGAATGCGGTGGTAAGTTTTGGTTACCCCAGAGTGCGCGCATTGCGGGTCAGAGTGGAAGGCCTCGCATATTTCAGAACGCAGACTGCGGGGTATCACTAGTAGCCACTGGCGGCCGTCGGCGTTGTAATTGCGTCGGTGCAGTAGGTCGTCACGAATGGCGAAATGGTGGGCTTGACGACGCAACGCGCGAGTGGATGGTGTTGCCGACGGATCCGCCAGCAAGTCGATCAGCGAGGTGATCCATTTATCCTTGCGCTGTTCGGTAGCGATGGTGTGAACGTCGATTGAAGCAACAGCTATGTGAGATACTGAGCAGGGCGCATTGTCGTCAGGCAAGGGAGAGCGCGAGAGGGCGTCGGCGTCAGCATGCTGGCGTCCGTTGCGGTACAGCACGCGGATGTCGTAGTCTTGCAGGCGAAGTGCCCAGCGGGCGAGACGCCCTGAGGGATCCTTCAATGACGACAGCCAGCATAGTGCATGATGGTCGGTGACGACATCAAATGGGCGACCATACAAATAAGGTCGAAACTTTGTAAGGGCCCAGATGATCGCCAGGCACTCTTTTTCCGTGACTGTGTAATTGGTCTCGGCTCTGGTAAGCGTACGGCTTGCGTATGCCACGACATATTCGGGGAACCCTGGTTTGCGCTGCGCAAGGACAGCGCCGAGGCCTACACCACTGGCGTCCGTGTGTACCTCCGTTGGGGCCGTAGGATCGTAGTGGCGTAGTATGGGAGGCGACGTCAACAAACGACGGAGCTTTGCGAAAGCGTCGTCGCACTCTGACGACCACGAATGGAGGGGCCCGTTACTTCCGAGGAGCTTCGTCAGTGGCGATATGATAGTCGCGAAATTTCGAATGAAGCGCCGAAAGTAGGAACACAGTCCTACGAAACTGCGCAGTTCTTTGACGGACGTAGGTTTGGGGAACTCGGTCACGGCCCGAAGCTTGGCTGGATCGGGAAGAATTCCGTCCTTCGACACGACGTAGCCGAGGATTGTCAGCTGTCGTGCTGCGAATCGGCACTTCTTTAGATTGAGTTGCAGACCGGCGTCGCTCAAACGCGTCAAAACATGCCGGAGGCGTTGAAGATGCGTGGAGAAGTCCGGAGCAAACACGACGACGTCGTCGAGGTAGCACAAGCACGTGTGCCATTTCAGGTTGCGCAGAACGGTATCCATCATGCGCTCAAAGGTGGCGGGCGCATTACACAGCCCAAACGGCATGACGTTGAATTCGTACAGGCCGTCGGGCGTGACAAAGGCGGTCTTCGGTCGAGCGTCATCAGCCATAGGTACTTGCCAGTACCCTGAGCGCAAATCGAGAGATGAAAAGAATTCGGCGCCTTGCAGGCTGTCAATCGCGTCGTCTATTCGCGGCAGTGGATACACGTCCTTACGAGTGATCTTGTTGAGTCGTCTGTAGTCCACACAGAACCGCACAGAACCATCCTTCTTCGCAACAAGAACGACAGGAGACGCCCAGGGGCTGTTAGAGGGTCGAATGACATCGCGTCGAAGCATGTCGTCGACTTGCTCGGTGATTACACGGCGTTCTGCGGGAGATACGCGATATGGACGTTGCCGCAGTGGCAGGTGGTCGCCAGTGTCGATGCCATGCGTAACGGCCGACGTGCGGCCGAGAGAAGTTTGAGCGACATCGAAAGACGGGCGAAATTCTTCCAACAGGTCCAGAAGCTGAGAACGCTGGACCTGCGTAAGGCTGTCAGCTATGGAGGAACCAAATACGTCAGCGGGTGATGACCCAGACGTCGAAACAGCACTGAGCGTACTGGAACTTCGGCCGTGCGAGTCATCGGGCTCGTCTATAACTTGTGCGTCTTCGAGGGGTTCCACGCTGCCGAGACATTCCCCTCGCACCAACGTAACACTGTACGAAGAGGGGTTTATTACAAAAATAGAGGTGCTGCCCTGAGTGATTTGAACGGTCGCGAAAGGCACCAGCAAGCCTTTCCTCGTGCAAACACGGTCATATGGCGACAGGAGTGCAACGGTGTCGGATAGACTGGCGCAGTAGACTGACACCGCCGTTGACGAGTTTGCAGGCACTTTGACGTCGTCTTTGACGAGTACCTTGCTCGCAGCCGATGGACTGTCTGCCGGCGTCAAATTAGAGAGTGGTGAGAGCTCTATTTCGGCGGGTGCGCAATGAATTACGGCGTCGTGGCGGGAGAGAAAATCCCATCCGAGGATGACGTCGTGAGAGCATGCGGGAATTATGATGAATTCGACGGCGTACAGAGCGTCCTGAATGATGACACGGGCTGTGCATACCGCCGTCGGTTGAATACATTGGGCGCTGGCTGTACGGAGGGAAAGACCGGAAAGTGGCGTCGTCACTTTTCGTAGCAGGCGGCTTAGTTTAGCGTCCATAACGGATACGGCGGCTCCAGTGTCGATAAGGGCAGATGCGCGAACCCCGTCCACAAAAACGTCTATCACGTTCGATGGGCTTCGCTGAGGGCTTTCGCAGTTCGATAGCGTCGCAGCCCTTGCCTCGTGGACTGCGACGGCTAGTTTTCCTGGTCGCGTGCGACCGGACGTGGGCGCATCGGCGACAGTGAGCGACGTCGGGGAGACGGAGAGCGCCGAGTAGATGGAGCTTGGCGTGACGTCGGTGACAGAGGCGTAGGTGGGGCGTAAAATGTGCGGTTTGACTGGCTGGTGGCGGGCGACACGACTTGAGGCGGCTGGACGCGATTGCAATAACGCGCCACGTGGCCGGCGTAACCGCATGCGAAGCATATGGGGCGGTTGTCAGGTGTGCGCCATCGGTTTGCTGGAGCAAGGCCCGCCCATGGCGCAGGACGTGATGGACGGGGCAGCGACTGATATGACTGCATCGTGGGCTGCGGTCGTGGCCTCTGCATTACGTCGGCGTAGGTGGCCGGCACAGCCGCTTCGAAGGACTGATGCCTAGCGGCGGCTTCGGCGTAACTGTGTGGGGCTGCCGTCGGTATTACTGGGGACGTCCTTGCGACAACTTGGGCGTAACTCAGTGGTGCAGGAGCCGGACGGTGCTGGTGGTACTCAGGCATGACCTCCGCGATTTCCTGCTCAATCGCTCGACGGAGGGGAGGGAGAAGGGTGGTTGACGGCTGGTGAACGTACTGAGGTTGAGCAAAGTCCAGCAGTGAGAACTGGCGCGCGATTTCCTCGCGCACGAATGACTTCACCTCTGCGAGCAAGGCGGAGTGGTCGGATATGGTCGACAAGCCAGCGAGCTCGGCGTCGCGGGATGGAGAGCGACGGGTCATCGACCGCTGCCGGCGCAGCTCCTCGTAGCTCTGGCAGAGCGTGATGACCTCGGCCACTGTGCTGGGGTTTTTGGCGAGCAGCATCGTGAAGGCATCGTCGTCGATGCCTTTCATAATGTGCCTCATCTTGTCAGATTCTGACATGGTGGCATCGGCTTTCTTACACAAATCGAGGACGTCTTCAATGTAGCTAGTAAAGGTTTCGGCCGGCCTGCTGAGCTCGTTCTCGCAAACGCTGTTCGGCCTGCAGCTTACGAACGGCAGGGCGGCCAAACACGTCGACGATGGCGGTCTTGAAAGCGGACCACGTCGGGAAATCGGATGCATGGTTGTTGTACCACATGCCTGCCACACCCGCGAGGTAGAAAACCAAGTTGCTCAGCTTGCCGGCTTCGTCCCATTATTGGGGACACTCACCCGTTCGTAAATCGTGAGCCAGTCCTCCACGTCGGTGCCATCCGCGCCGGTGAAGACAGGAGGGTCGCGGATACGGGGGACACCGGGACAAGCGGTTGGAGTAGGAGGCGGCGTTTGCTGAGCGGCGTCTTGCGGCATGGTAGATGGCACGGTACGGGATCGAAGCTCCAGGGGCATCAGATGGAGACCGAAGTTGTGGGGACGGTACAGCACTCTCCACCACTTTGTAAAGACGTTTATTGACGGCGGGATCGATGGCGACGATGCGCAGCGACGACAGTAACGACAGAGCGCAGACTCGCAGACTCTCACGAGCAAGCGCACGAGGGGCGTGCTCTCCGACAAGAGGCGAAGAGGGCGACCCACTAGAAGGCGCTCAAGAGGCGGCCCATTACAGCGTTCTAATGCTTCTGTACAATATATATAAGTCGCAAAGAACAATAATTCAGAAAAATGCTTCCGAAGCGCGGAATCGAACTAGCAACCGCTCGCTCCGCAGCGCGTGGCGCTAACCGTTCCGTCACAAGAAGAAGACCCTTCAGGTAGCTAACGGCGAGCGTTATCTACACCCTTTACCGCTGGCTGGACTCAGAGACGGCAGGCGCTTATAAGCGTTTCCTCATTACCAGCGAGATGGCGCGAAGAGCGCACGGGCGTAGGCACGAGGGACGGAGGCGCGCACATAAAGGCTCCCCAAACGAGCGCATTTAAAACTCGTCGGCCAGCTCGCTCGCTTCCTCTAATATTTGCACAGAGAGAACCTTGCCGTTCCGCTGTCTGCTCGTGCGGTATACTCGCGGACAACTTTTCTTGGCAATGAATGGAAAGCTACGGGGCGGAGCGTCTGCACATGTACTGCTAAGCGAAGTAGTCCGGTTTGGCGCGCGTCTCGTAACGTCGTGGAAAGTGATGGCTAGCGTTGCAATCGACGCAAACGCTGCTTAGCGTCTAAGGTACGGGTAGAAGGCGCGACTTTTCACGCACGCAAAAAAACGCCAGTGTCAACGTATAAAGTAAAAGAAATACATATATCTCGCTTGTGAGCGCTGCGTTCCGTCTCAAAAAGCTACATGTAGAAAATGAAGGAGTATTTTAAATATATCACGCAGAAAAAAATATTTTTTTGTAATATCTGGAGTTTAACGACCCAAAACCACGATATGATTATGAGAGACGCCGTAGTGGAGGGCTCCGGAAATTTCGACCACTTGGGGTTCTTTAACGTGCACCTAAATCTTAGCACACGGGCCTCAAACATTTTCGCCTCCATCGAAAATGCAGCCGCCGCGGCCGGCATTCGATCCCGCGACTTTCGTGTCAGCAGTCGAGCGCCGTAACCACAAGACCACTGTGGCGGTGCACTATGAAAATACGGACGCAATTGCAGGACTACATTCATTAGCGGTAGGATACGTGCATTGTGGCTCTGTACCCTTCGCTTCATTGCCAAGAAAAGTCCGCCAGTATAGTTGCTGCCGTGAGGCAGATGTTTATGCAGCGTAGCAGCGCATCCATCACGGGCCGCTTTTCTAGCTATCGCATTCATTGCTTCGCCCTTGCGACGAAACTGTGACTTTTTTCTTTTTTGCTACAGCGGCCGCACCCGCAGACTGTCCCTTGACCTGGAGGACGGCGAGAACCCGAGCGAGTACACGGCTTCATTGAATGGTAATTTATATCCATGGGTGCCTCCTCCAAGGGGCTACATTTGTGTTACAGCATTACTTTAGAACCACCCGCCACGGTGGTCTAGTGGTTAAGGTGTTCGACTGCTGACCCGCAAGTCGCGGGATCGAATCCCGGCCGCGGCGGCCGCATTTTCGATGGACGGCAAAATGCTAGATGGCCCGTGTGCTTAGATTTAGGTGCACGTTAAAGAGGCCCAGGAGGTGGAAAGTTCCGGAGCCCTGCACTGCGCCGTCTCTCACAATGATGTCGTGGTTTTGGGACGTTGTTCGTGGTTTTGGGCTATTTTGGGACGTTATACACATGCCGGCGAGCATGCGCGTAACGTGAGAAACAAGACAGGGGGTTGCTCGCCCGTCACTGCAAAAATGTGGTTGCAAACCTGAATTTCAAAGTTACAGTGCAGTTGCAACGAACAGAAATGATGCCACACGCCTAATCATTGAAACTCACAACATCTCATGTCTCAAAGACAATTGCATCAGCATGCGCTTGTAGTGTCCATCATCAGCGCTTGTAGTGTCGTCCACTTCGTTTCGTGTCTCCCCCCTAACTTCGTATTTCGCAGTAACTGTAGCGCAGTTTTTATAATCAGCATGCCATCCGCCTTTATATCAGCCAAAGAAATTGCATATCTCACTGGTACGACGCGTGCATGTTAAGGTTTGCCTTTGCTTTGTAATACGCAATGTGTGTTCGATTGCAGGTGTAAATGAGGTCACATTTCCCGCCAATACACTGTTGTTAGCTTGCGCTTCGACTGTCTATCTGTGTTCCTTCTTGGGTCCCTGTTTTCTGTGAGCAACAGTCCACATCAAGACGGTTGGTCAGGCGCGCATTTGTCAAGCTTCGCATGCCCCGATTTTCCCGATAGTTTGTGGGTTTCTAATTTTTGTCATTGCGATATGTTTTGTAGTCACATTTGTTTTTCATTTGTTATTATGATTCTATCAGCATCTAGTTTTCGTCCGCCGCGGTGGTATAGCGGTTAGGGTGTTCAGCTGCTGACGCGAATGTCGCGGGTTCGATCCGGGCCGCGGCGGTCGCACTTCGATGGAGGCGAAGTGCTAAAGGCCCGTGGATTTAGCACGTAAAAGCCCAGATATTATTAGCATCTAGGTTGCCGAAGAGACACGCCGGGACAGGAGCAGAAGAGCGAACAACGTCGTTCATTTACAGCGGTAATACACTGTTGCAGGGAGAGGGCAAAGGGGGATGTGTGCTTTGATAACAACTCGCGTGTCGTGCTGGTTTCTGTTAGTAAGTTGTGTGCATAGGAAAAGGCACACGTGCCGACGCGATACAATGTTTGCATACTGCTCCTCCTGCTTAGATCATGTGGCCGGAAGTATTTCTGTAAAGAAATACAGTAAGAAATAGATATATCAACACGATGTGGTGTTTCTCGGTAGCACCGGCATTTATTGTACTGAACACAAAAGACCCATAGCGTTTCAGTTACGCTTCCAATTTTTTTAGTAATGCTGCGATGAGTAATCAAAATGCGTTAATCAACAATAATGTCACATAGCCTAGTCGTCGACCTCACCACGCGTAGGAAGCAGTGCACTGTATACCACTTTGCACCCTTCAATTGATGTCATTGGAAAACACGGTTTTGCCGAACAAAAATTGGCAGAAATGCGGGTGTAGGTGTGTTTTGCTTCCCCAAACTGCCTTTTCGTTAGCGTAAGGGTTAATTTTTTTACCTAAAACACCCTTGAGGACCTCAGGGTGTTCAGAGTACCGACTGACAATTGGAACTCGGTGATTAAGAAGGAGGTGAATATTCGGCGGGTTTAGATATGTCTCTATCAACAGTATTGTCTCTTTTAGTGCTATATACGAGGATACCATGAATTTACGCGTATTCTGTGCAGGTTTATGGTTGAATAATGCAGAACAGGAATACCCCCACCGGCACTGAACGGCGGCTCAATTCTTATTTCGCGCTATCGCACGAAATAAGAAAAAAATGTAATAAGAAAAAAAATTCCAGGATGGAACGAGGTTCGAACCTGGGCCCTCTGCGTGGGAACCCTGTGTTCTACCTCTGAGCCATGCCGGTGCTTGAAACTGCGTTGCAAAACGACCCTATACGGGCTTCATGTCGCGAAGGAACCACAATTACATATGTAATGTAGCGTGGTAGAAGAGTAAAATAACAACCAGGCATCACACAAACGCGAATTCTGTAACCGAGCGTCACACAATGCGAATTGCGCAAGGAGTGGGTTGTTGAATGCTTCCAACCCATTACAAAGGCCTCTGCGTTAATTCTTTATCGTCATCAGCCACAACATGAACAAACTGCACATATTGCCTTACAGGTATTTAGCGAGTACCCGGTTCTCCGCAGAATGACGGAAAATTGCATAGTGGGCTGCTTCCTACTTCACAAAAATTATGATTTATAGCGGTAGAGGGTTCCTCGCAAGTGCACTTCTATTGGTTGCAAGGAAGCCATAAGGCTCCCATGATCCATTTCCTCAGGGTCGCAATAAAGTATTCCCACCTCGCTCGCTCTCCGTTTCTCTGGTTAACGTATGTTATAAAGCGTGATTGGACAGTTATATAACGACCGGGCGTCACACAATATGAATTACGTAACTAGTGGGTCGTTTAAAGCTTGCAACCCATTAGAATTGGCCCAGCCATAATTCACCATCATCAACCGTAGCATCAACAAAATACACATAATGCCTTACAGATGGTACCTCGCTTCTCCGCAGAATAACGAATAATGTCGTGGTGGGTTCTTACCAACTTCCCAAAAATTATGATTTGTGCCGTAGTGGGTACGTAGCTAATGTACTTGTATTAGTAGCCACAAGAGAGTTTATAACGGGCTCTAGAAATGCTGCTCTTCCAGCTTTCGCTCTGCCTGTGCTGCGCTTTCCGCGCAGGCCTTCGCGACATGAAGCCTGTAGAGGGTCCTTTTGCAACGCAGTTTCAAGCACCGGCATGGCTCAGAGGTACAACACAGGGTTCCCACGCAGAGGGCCCAGGTTCGAACCTCGTTCCATCCTGGAATTCTTTTTTTATTACCTTTTTTTCTTATTTGGTGCGATAGCGGTTACGGACACCGGAGGCGGCGGCGGTGGCGGACAACTACGGCGCCAAAAACGGGGGTTGAAATGATCTCATAACAGCTTTCGCTGTAAAAATGAATTCGTAGGCTTGAAGTGTGTGCGGCAACCGTACCACGCATACTTGTTCGCTATTTGCTCAGGTGCCTAAGCACTAAGCGTTTCTTTATTTTGGGAAATATGCGAACTAATGAGAGATAATAAAAAGGAAACTTTGCTGCTTACCTCACCCGGGTGAGCTGCTGCGACTAGAGGCGGTCAGTAGTGAGCGTGTGAACATAGTAGTAAGCTACAAGTGGAGAGATAGAGAGAGAGAGAGAGAAACAGCTTTAAGAAAATACGATCTCTTGGTTAATGTAAGTGGAGCCTCTGGTCCAGGGCTCCACAGGCTATGGCGGCTCGCCGTACTGGTGAAGGATCGCCAATTGACTTCCAAAATACAGTGTGAGAGTCGCGCCTCCCACAACTAATTGATAAGTCTGCCCTGAATTACCGGTAGGATGGCGCCTACCGGACGCTGTGTACACTGATAGTTTATGTGTTCGAGTGTCGGAATGGAGTCGCACCACGGGTATTTGTGGAAGCGTTTTTCAGGAAATACTTTGTGAAGTCTGTGCAAGTGTGGATATGTGTTTTTCTGTAGGCGATGCCAGTCTCTCAATAATAATAATTGTTCGGGTTTAACGTCCTTAAACCGCCATATGATTTTGAGGGACGCCGTAGTGGAGGGCTCCGGAAATTTCGACCACCTCAGGTTCTTTAACGTGTCACTTAAAGTACACGGGCCTCGAGCACTTTCGCCTGCATCGAAAATGCTGGTGCGGCAGCCAGAATTCGATCCCACAACTTTCGGCTCAGTAGTCGAGCACCGTAACCACTAGAATACTGTGGCGGGGCACGCCAGTCTTTCGTCTGTCGCAATTTGTGTTCGGCGTAAGGTGGGTTCACTTACCCAGTCCTTGTGCCTAGAATGTCTCTCGGTGTGTCGACAGGTGTCAGAAAGGTGTCCATTTAGCGGTATGAATCATCGCTTTGCCGATCATGCCTCGAGCCAGGCGGCCGGCCCGTCGTTGCCTTTCACTCCGGTGAGTGCCACAGGCACCAGACTGTGCTAAGGTTCATTCGGAGACATGATCCCAGCATGCGAAGGACCCCGACCAGTAGAACTCCCCGAAGGAAGAGTCTGCAGGTGTTTTCGGAGTCTGTCATATATGTGACGACTAGCTCTTGCTCTCAACGTCTTGGAGACCAAGCGCTATTGCTGTGGCTTTCGCTTCAGCTTTTGATATTGTGCGCACTGATGCGGCGGCGATCGATAAACCCTGATTCACTGGGACCGCCGCGTACGTCGAACTCGTCGTGTCACTACGGGGTTATTAGCTCGCATAAGTGAAGTAGAGAACTGAAGCGGACTAATAGAGCGATTGTTTTACAGAGCTCGTCTAGCAGAAACTCCAGCGGCGATGGGGTTTCGCGGTCGTTGGCTACGATAGAAATATCGGCGTTTTGCATGAGCGGAAAAATTGCGACGGATGCAAATATTAAAAATAAAGGGGACCATGAGGCGATGCGAAGCCGGAGCACTTGCACGATCGCGTTCCGTTGGCATTCGTTGGGCATGCTACCGACCTCGCGTCGTGGAGCGCGAAGAGGGACGCTACGCGCGTCGTATCTTCCATCTAGCCTGGCCGTTAATTCTCACAGGGCGAGCGGGGAACGCGGCCGACAGGCGGGCGAGAGGGGGGCAGCGTAGGAGAGGAGGGAGAAGGGGAGGGGACGCACATGCGCTCGAGCTCATCGCGGCGTTGCGCAGGAGAGAATTTAGGCATGTCTAGCCCGCGTTTCAGAGGAAGAGTGGAAAGGGGGAGGGGAGAGGGGTATGGGAGAGGGAAAGTGGAGAGGGAAAGTGGAGAGGGAAGGGGAGAGGGTGAGTGGAGAGGGTGTGTGGAGAGGGTATGCGCATGCGCAGTAAGGGTGGTCACGCCGCACACCACCACCACCGGATTGAGCTCCGCCTTAAGATACTTCGCATCTAAAAAACTATGCAGTTGCACTCAACGTGGCAGTTCTAGGAACCGCGGAGCAGCGATTCGCCTGCCCTTCAGCGACGCTCGTGTTGTCTGGCAAGCACGCGCCGGCGTTCCAAACGTGCAGCATGCTCTGTGCCATGGCAGGAAAGGAAATTTTCATTTATGATGCAATGGCGTTCTCTCCCCCTTCGTTTACTTCCTCCTCAACCACATTTCTCTTTTCCACCCTCTTGGTAACTATATTATACACGGCTATGCTTGCTTTACCCTCCCCCTCCACTTTTCTCTCTCCTCACCCTCACTTTCCTTTTGAACCCATTTACTAAATTTTACTATACCTTCCTTCCCCGTCCGCTTTCCATCCTCACTTCCCTTTCCCACCCCCTTGATCTACTGCACTGCAAACGGCAATGCTATGCTCTACCCTCCCCCTCCTCACAGCACTGCTGCTCACCCTCACTTTCCTTTTCAACCCATTTGCTAAACTATACTATACACGGCTATGCTATGCTTTATCTTTCACCGCCTGCGTTCCAAATTCTTCACCATCACTTCGCTTTCCCACCCCCTTTATCTACTGTACTGCAAACGGCAATGCTATGCTATACCCTCCCCCTCCTCACATGACTGCTCCTCACCCTCACTTTCCTTTTCAACCCATTTGCTAAACTATACTATACACGGCTATGCTATGCTTTATCCTTCCCCGCCTGCTTTCCATCCTCTTCACCCTCACTTCCTTTTCCCACCCCCTTTATCTACTGTACTGCAAACGGCAATGCTATACTTTACCCTCCGCCTCCCCACAGCACTGCTGCTCACCCTCACTTTTCTCTGCAACCCATTTGCTAAACTATACTATACACGGCTATGCTATGCTTTATCTTTCACCGCCTGCTTTCCAAATTCTTCACCCTCACTTCGCTTTCCCACCCCCTTTATCTACTGTACTCAAACCGCAATGCTATGCTCTGCCCTCCCCCTCCTCGCAGCACTGCTCCTCACCCTCACTTTCCTTTTCCACCCATTTGCTAAACTATACTACACACGGCTATACTATGCTTTATCTTTCCCCGCCTGCTTTCCATCCTCTTCATCCTCTGTTCCCTTTCCCACCCCCTTCATCCAATCTACTGCAAACGGCAATAATATACTCTACCCTCCGCCTCCCCACAGCACTGCTGCTCACCCTCACTTTCCTTTTCAACCCATTTGCTAAACTATACTACACACGGCTATACTGTGCTTTATCTTTCCCCGCCTGCTTTCCATCCTGTTCATCCTCACTTCCCTTTCTTACCCCCTTCATCTAATGTACTGCAAACGGCAATGCTATACTCTACCCTCCGCCTACCCACAGCACTGCTGCTCACCCTCACTTTCCTTTCTACCCATTTGTTAACCTACATACACGGCTATGCTATGCTTTCTTTCACCGCCTGCTTTCCAAATTCTTCACCCCTCACTTCGCTTTCCCACCCCCCTTTATCTACTGTACTGCAAATGGCAATGCTAGCTCTGCCCTCCCCCTCCTCACATGGCTGCTCCTCACCCACACTTTCCTTTTCAACCATTGCTAAACTATACTACACGGCTATGCTATGCTTTTATCCTTCCCCGCCTGCTTTCCATCCTCTTCACCCTCACTTCCTTTTCCCCACCCCCTTTATCTACTGCACTGCAGCGGCAATGCTATTACACTACCCTCCGCCTCCACAGCACTGCTCCTCACCCTCACTTTCCTTTTCAACCCATTTGCTAAACATACTATACAAGGATATTTATCCTTCCCCGCCTGCTTTCCATCCTCTTCATCCTCACTTCCCTTTCCCACCCCCTTCATCTAATGTACTGGAAACAGCAATGCTATACTCTACAATCCGCCTCCCCACAGCACTGCTGCTCACCCTCACTTTCCTTTTCAACCCATTTGCTAAACTATACTATACACGGCTATGCTATGCTTTATCTTTCACCGCCTGCTTTCCAAATTCTTCACCCTCACTTCGCTTTCCCACCCCCTTTATCTACTGCACTGCAAACCGCAATGCTATGTTCTACCCTCCCCCTCCTCACATGACTGCTCCTCACCCTGACTTTCCTGTTCAACCCATTTGCTAAACTATACTATACACGGCTTGTTATGCTTTATCCTTCCCCGCCTGCTTTCCATCCTCTTCACCCTCACTTCCTTTTCCCACCACCTTGTCTACTGTACTGCAAAAGGCATGCTATCTCTACCCTCCCCCTCCTCATCACTGCTCCTCACCCTCACTTTCTTTTCCACCCATTTGCTAATCTATACTATACACCCTATGCTATGCTTTATCCTTCCCCGCCTGCTTTCCATCCTCTTCACCCTCACTTCCTTTTCCCACCCCTGATCTACTGTACTGCAAAAGGCAATGCTATACTCTACCTCACCCTCCCCCTCCTCACTCACTGCTCCTAACCCTCACTTCTTTCCACCCATTGCTAATCTATACTATACACGCCTATGCTATGCTTTATCCTTCCCCGCCTGCTTTCCATCCTCTTCACCCTCACTTCCTTTTCCCACCCCCTTGATCTACTGTACTGCAAAAGGCAATGCTATACTCTACCCTCCCCCTCCTCACATCACTGCTCCTAACCCTCACTTCCTTTCCACCCATTTGCTAAACTATACTATACACGGCTATGCTAGGCTTTATCCTTCCCCGCCTCCTTTCCATCCTCTTCACCCTCACTTCCCTTTCCCACCCCCTTGATCTACTGTGCTGCGAACGACAATGCTTTGCTCTACCCTCCCCCTCCTCACAGAACTGCTCCTCACCCTCACTTTCCTTTTCAACCCATTTGCTAAACTATACTATACACGGATATGCTATGCTTTATCCTTCCCCGCCTCCTTTCTATCCTCTTCACCCTCACTTCCCTTTCCCACCCACTTGATCTACTGTACTGCAAACGGCAATGCTATGCTCTACCCTCCCCCTCCTCACAGCACTGCTCCTCACCCTCACTTTCATTTTCAACCCATTTGCTAAACTATACTATACACGGCTATGCTATGCTTTGTCCTTCCCCGCCTGCTTTACATCCTCTTCAAACTCACTTCCCTTTCCCACCCCCTTGATCTACTGTACTGCAAACGCCAATGCTATGCTCTGCCCTCCCCCACCTCACAGCACTGCTGCTCTCCCTCCCTTCCCTTTCCCACCCATTTGCTAAACTGTACTATACACGGCTATGCTGTGCTTTATCCGTGAATCCGTATAACAGCAGAACAAAGCAGGGACACTAAAGATGCACACAGTACGACCGCTAGACTTCTACTGAAAATTTTACTCCGGACACATGACATATGACTAGCAACATATAGTCGCCTTTGTGCCTGGGTTCAAGAACAAGAGACGTACAACCGGACCAGAACGGACATAATTCACTCTACTGCACGAGGAAAACAACTACAGGGCTCACCGTCATATTTACACTGATGGCTCTGTTAAACCTACATCATCTGCGATTGGTGTTTGGATTTCACCTGCCAATGTCGCCATCTCTGCCACTCTTAGTCACCGTACTTCGTCTACAGCTACTGAAATGGCTGCACTGTGAGCTGCTTTTAATACATCGCCGACCAGACAGCTGAGTCTTGGATCATCTTCACCGACTCAAAAGCGGCGCTGCAGTCTCTGAAGTCTCCCGCACGCAGGACCAACTCGTCATCGATATCAAACGCCTATGCAACAGAGCCTGCTACTTCCATCACCACATTGCTCTGCAGTGGATACTTGCCCACCGTAGAACACAAGGCAACGTCCAGGCTGATGACGCTGCCAAAGCTGGCATGACGTCTCGAGAGAAATCTAATAATAATATCTGGGGTTTAACGTCCCAAAACCACGATATGATTATGAGAGACGTCGTAGTGGATAGTAACAGTGGAGGGCTCCGGAAATTTCGACCACCTGGGGTTCTTTAACTTGCACCTAAATCTAAGTACACGGGCCTCAAACCTTTTCGCCTCCATCGAAAATGCAGCCGCCGCGGCCGGGATTCGATCCCGCGGCCTTCGGGTCAGCAGCCGAGCGCCATAACACTAGACCACCGTGGCGGGCTCGGGAGAAATCTCGGCGACCACTCGTATCGGGACACGCTTGGCGCCTCGCGATCCCTCTGGACAGATGCTAGTCGCCAGTATGGGCCTCTTTACAAGATCGATCCGTCGTGTGCCTTCGATATGCCGCGAGACCTAAACAGAGAAGGTTAAACATTCTTGCACCGCATAAGACTAAATGCGCATACACTAACTACTTTAGGAGCAAGAATAAACGGTCGGACAAACCATTGTGTCCAATGTAATGTCCCAGATCGTATCATGTTATTTGTGATTGCAGCGATACGAATCAGAGAGAGCCTCTGAAGGGAGCCTTACATCTTCAACGGGGTCGTGCCTAGAGTTCCGACATATCCTTGGCCCATGGCAGCGCAGCATCTGGGCGCTACGTGCCACGAAAGCGCTGTTGAGTTTCTTGCGAGCCACGAGCCTGAACGAAACTTTGTAAACAGTGTAGTATACGTGTGTGTGGTTCTATGTGTTATGCGTTTAGCAGTGTATATCATAATCGTCAACCGAGCACCTTGAGTAGCAGGTCAGGCAAATAGCCAGGCAAACATCTCCAGCTTTTGCTTAAGATGTTTCTCTCTCTCTATAGCGCTATATGCCACAGAAAGCGGGCACATTCCACTACTCACCACACTGGTCCCCTGAAAGTTGACAAGGGAACGCACGGGCGGCGAACACCGTGTGCGCCGCACCTTGCAGCTTCTCTTCTAACATCTGTACCGAGTGCTTGGGCGGTGATAAGCAGGTCTCGGTTCGTGATGAGATCATTTTCTATCTACGACACACAGCAGACCTCGACCATAACAGCTCTGCCTAAAATTGCAGCGATTTCTTTGTCATTTTGACAAAGATGGGTTTTTGTTCGAGCGCGCTCTGTAACGCTATCGCGTTAAAGGCTGGACGCCGCCTCCATACACGGCAGCGCTTTTAAGTACCAAATGGCGCTAGGGGGTGTGGTCGTCTACGGTCCCTGTATATGCTCCCACGGAAACACGGTGGTTGGCTTCAATATTTAATGGTTTAGGAGACAGATCGCACTGATGACTGCAATTTCCTCGCGCTGCCTGCTTGCAGAATCACTGCATTTATTCACACCGTCTTTGCATATCGGTAGCTTGCCATAGCTTTTGCACCCGCATACGTGTGTTATCGGCAAATAAAATATCGTGGTAGCTTTGAGGCGAAGCTAGGGTACAGCAATCTTAGATCTCAAAAGACCGAAAAATTCATGTTTGATGTTACGAATTACCCAATTTGACGAAATAATGGAGGTCAACCATCACTTCGTTAAACCGAGTTGCTACTGTACTTAATGTACTGATAGTTATACGCAATTAGAAAGTGCGGATAAATATTTTAAAGTCACTTGATGAATATGATTGCAGTGTATCAGATGACAGCCTAAAGAGAGAAGGCGAATGCATTGGGACTTTCTGCTTAGCCTAGTAAAACAAAACTTAATAAATAGCATGAGCATGGAAAATTCACAGTAACCAGTAATTACGCATTATCTTGGGAGTGTCCATGAACGATGAAGGTTTACTAGCACTTAATCAGAAAAAATTATAACATAATTTTTAGGGAAGCGTTGGCTTAAAATCTCAAACAAAAGAAACTAGACGAAAGACAGGAATACAGGACAAAGCTGCTTGTCGTGTAAGCATTTATTGTTATCGCCTTTCCTTGGTTTGTTATCTTCAGTTATTCCGTCATTTCGATCCAATGAACACCTAACCCCGTCTCTTGCTTTATTCGGAATGACTAAGCGAATTGGACGGTTAAAAAGCAGAAGTGAGAATGATCGCATTGAGTCATCTTAGCTAACAACACATGAAACACAAGAACAAAGTAATGTAGAAAATGGCGAGATAGAGAAACGGGAAAATGACGTGCTTTGACTTCGCTTTCAAAATGTGCTTCAGTCACTATTACCCCGTCATGAAGTGGCATGGACTAAACCCGTGTTCATACTCAGACACATTGAGACAGTAGGAGGGAGCGTTTGGTTACCGCGACCACTTCGGCGTGCACTAATCCGTCACAGGCCACTTGAACCACGACACTTGCGCGCGGTGGTATTGTGACAGCGTTGTTGTTAGCTGCTATGGCGCTCTTTGTCGAGAATGTGGCCAGGCGTTGTCGAATGTCGATTTATAGCACCAGAGTCAAGCCGTGGGCATGTTCTCTTGCGCCAGCAGCAGAAGACGACTGCTCTGAGCGATTACTACCACGGCCAATATAGTTGACACGAGATGTGTAGCTGCCACGTACATGGAGAAATGTTAATTAATAAAATTTCATTTCTTCTCGCAGACAAACTACTAATCTGGGTGACCATGCTCGGTACCGATTACAACATGGCTTTGGTGCATATACGTGAAGGAAAATATGGTAAGTGGAATGAAATAAACAACGAGAGAGGCAGTAGTTCTGCGTAATGAGGGATTTGGGCACTGATGGATATACCGAGCTTAAGAGAAACCATTTTTGCCGTCCTAATCACGGATTCTTATTAACCCTGTAATGCTCACTGTATCATATTTGATACATTAAATATAATGCCTCAAAAGAGGTAAAAAAGCCGTCAAAGCTTCATAGAAAAGGCGTTATTGGAAGTTTAATGTGTTATAATTAAAGTACACTGAGTTACTAATTTACTCTAACTAATTAATTAATTTTAATTAAGAGTAATTAAGTTATGTTCGAAATAAAATTTCACCCTTTTTTTCTTAAAATGAACTCTACACGAAGAGTATATATGGTGAGTGTTTTCTCACAATTTTTCTCAAGGCAGAACGCCTTTTGGGCATTACAGGGTTAATTAGTGATTTCTAAAAGGAATACTGCAGTGAAACCAACTACATATCCGAAAGGTAAGGCTCATTCTGGTACATCACGCGAGAGTGCTCTAAGCTTCAGAAATGATGTCGCAGTTAAACTTATGCAACAAGTAATGGAGCTAGCCTTCCAGGAAGTAGTATGCGAAGTGACGGGCAATATATTTCTTAAAAGTGAAGACCCAAATCAACGTCTAGAAAACAGTTCCCAGATGCCTATGAAATTACACAGTGTAAGAAGAGATATCCGCGGAACTAACAATCTCCCCTTTTCCGTCAAAGTACATACGCAGCTTTTCTGGACACCAACGGTTTAGTTCGCGTCAATGGCTCTGCGTGGCGTATAGACGTTAAAGATGGAAAAGTCCCGCCATGACATATGCAGTGAGGTGCCACTATACAAAAGAGAATAAAAAAAACCCGCATTTCCCCGAAGGGGAGTATGAGGAAGTGCGAAGCACGGGGTGATGCTATGAGGGGGCGGCGCGCGACTAAACTGCAGAGCCGAGCGAAGGAGACGGCAGCGAGAGAGCACGCGCCAGCCGACCCACGGAGGTCTGGCCGTTTTTAAGTGCAAAGCACTTTTACTGATGATGATGATCTGTCTTCCGAACTGGTTCCAAAGAACCCGCAACGCGTTCAACATGTTGGCGGCGTTGCGCACACCCGAGATGGGGCTCAGGTTGTTGTCGAACCACAGTCGATCGCACACCGCGCAGCTATATCCGAAGCTGCGGTCCAGGAAGTCTCGCTTGAAGCGCGCGTCCGGCCGATCGAATTCGAGGGCCCGCGCTCGCTCACGCATCGCGCGTCCCCGCGCCAGATCGGCTTCTGGGTGCTCGGCTCGCTTCGCACGCTCGCTTTCGTTCGGCGTCTCGCCGCCGGCCTTCATCACCACAGGCAATGCGCGGGGCGCGCGCAGCCACGGAGCGGAGGGCGGAGCGCGGCGCAGTCACGGTGGGGCGTGACGTCGCTGCGCCGTTGCTACAGACGCTCCTCTCCGCTCCTCGCGCCGTTGCTATGGGACGGCGGATTCAGGGTCGCTTATAAAGTGCATTCGCACTTAAAAGAAACAGTGCACACACCCTGGGACCGTACGCTCAAACTATAGTGTACTAGAATAATTTCCTAGTGACGCGTCTGTGAAGGAGCGCGTGCCCGTTTGTACGCCACGTTTGTACGCCACATAGAAAGCCGCCACTGCGCCTTTTTCTAGTGGACCGGCTGCTGTCTCCTCTGCTGCGTATAACGTTGTCTTGTCCGCGTTTGTAGGCCTTCCTCAAGTGACAGATTGGTTAATGATGCACAAAGACTGCATGTCTATAGTATGGCGTAAACAAAATTTGTGAAAACAACATCAACACACTACTGTGGACAACGTCTTCTGCAGCGTAAATGCCCAACCGTGGATTAATTGCAGTTCGGGAAATCGCCTGCAGCAGTATTTATTCGCATTTTTTTATCATCCATTTGCACAACCCCAGGATACAAGTATATGTGCCTGTTTTGCTTCTATTGCGCAATATCTAGCACAACATTTAAATCGCGTGCTTATACAACTACACAAGAGTGAGCAGCAACGTGCACGCTGCGTTGCTATGCCAGAAGGCGTAGAATTAAATCGACGGATGCTTACTGATGGTGGTAAACATTTCGTACTTACTGTCGGTTACAGAAACGCAGCTGAACGAAATTATTACTGCGTTTCCTTACATCATTTCACCGGCGTGCAATGGAGGCTACATGGAAGCAACCCACATGAAAGCGACCGAGAAAGAATAAAGTCCTCCACCATTTTTTTTTTTCACAAGAACTACCACGTTGAACGTAGCATCGCAGCACACGAGACAAGCAGCTGCAAAGCGCAAGCCGGCGCGAACTGGCTATGCGACTGGAAAAAAGCGCAGCAACGCCACAGTAGGGTCTACTGGCGTTTGCTTCAATCGGCTATTGTGCCTCCCTCCTGGACGTGTCACAAGGGGATTATTCTAGTGCTATAGCTCAAACGATCGCAAAAGGCGACAAACGCAAACGTATCGCCTTAGTTCGCGCTGATTGGTGTTGAGCACAAGCGGAAAAGGGAGGGTGCCATCTAGTATTTACGCTGAGGGTATCAACGAGCATACCTTGGCGTTCTTTCAGCACTCGTTCTTTGCCAGCGTGTGCTTTTTTCGTGGTTTGAACGTTGCGAACATGAACCGTGCGGTTGCTCGCGGGGTTTTATGTGCACCGGCATGATGTTGAGATGTTGCGACGATGTCGCTGCAGTGGTACACTACAGCGACATCGTCCAACATCTGAGTACCACCCTGTTAAACACTCAACGAATATCATTTCACACAAGTTGCATTCTTTAAATATTATACTATGCAATAAACATTGCACAAAAAACATTGAAAGCACTTTCAAGACGTCCTATATTTCAAGTAGCCACAGCCAAGCCTGGCCACTGCATAAGCCAGCATACGCCCGAAAACGGCGCACTCGGGTACAGTGTACTAGAATGAGGGCCGTGTGTCAGTCGGCGGAGCGCGCGACGCTCTGGTTTGAAGCCACGAGGGTAGAACAGGTCCCGGATGTTGCGGTGGCGCTGCAGTCGCACGGGCTGTATGGTGCGCCTTCTGTGTGTTGCTGTCGGCTGCTCGTGCTTATTGAACTCCACATTTATTGTGAAAAAACGAGGTATTTCTATCGCTTGTGATGTTTTGCACCCATGTTCGCGAGTGAAAGTCAATGCCTAATCGTCGAAGGCAACGTCACAGTGCCTTGCACCGGGGTGCAACACCGGACACAAGTGGGCTCACTTCCCCCTCCCCGTGCCAAAAGTTGAAGAGGAAAGAAAGGTTGGGAACGAAATCTGCATCGCAAAGATAGGGTGCTTGTGAATGTGCTCAATCTGCGAGCGTCATTTCGAGCCTTCATGCATCTTGCGAGACTACGTCCGCATTATAGACGGGAAAGAATGTCGCATCCCGCGAGGAAAGCCACAGTTGCTGCCAGATGCGTACCTACGCTTCTACCGGAACACACCCGGCTATTCATAGAAGAAGACGCCGAAGCCTTGGCGCCAAGAAAGCGCAAGAAGTCTTCAGTGTGTTGTAATGATCCCAGAGACCGTCTGCTGAACAATGATGTCAGAGTGAACTCGCTCCACTTGGTACGTCACATTTTCAAGTCGACGCACCTGAATCGGAGCTGTCTTGAGTACAGTCTGGTGTTAGACCTTCGCTCTCTCGATGTGCTTTCCGTGTACTGGAGTTCTCACAACCTACCGGGCCTTGAGGGATCTGTATACTGCAAGCTCACGATGTACAGTCGCGGTCACTGTTAGAGAGAACGCGGCACGCGTGGCCGCTTTCTTCGGGCCCAAGCGGGCGCCGCGCGAAGTATTGCGGCGCAGCGCACTCAGCGCCAGAGCGGTTGGCTGCGCGTCGTCTGCTACGGTGCCTCTCACTTCGCCGCACGCGCTCTGGTCAAAGTACTGTAGCTATGGAGCTCGATAGAAAGTATTTGAACTGGGTTATCTGGCGCGCCGTTCATGCTACACCCAGTATTCGGCTTCGAATTTCAGACGTTCGTTTCGTCGCAAAATGAAGTTGGTCGCTGAAATTTCACTTGGTTACAAAAGAACAATAGGGCACGTGGCAATAAGATTAACAGCGTGTGCCTTGGATGCTTCATGTCAACAGCGCATTTAGGCGACGAATTACGCCCACCTTTGATGAACTCTGCTCGTTTATGAGTTTAAAAGGGGCTGCGTGTGTTCTTAGTGTGGCATTTCGTCAAAGCAATACCTTCCGGCGTGGCCAGAGTTCCTGAGAATGAGCGCTGGGAAATCGTCGAGCTCTATTTCAAGGGTAGGTCGCAGCGAAAAATCGCCGAAGCGACGGGAAGAACGCTCAAGGCAGTCAACAGGATCGTAAGAGCATTTAAATCTTGCCGCCGGATCAAGGATGCTCCGCGGAAGCCGAGGTCTCGAGTTACGAATGAACAAGACGATGCTTGGATCGTTGCGGCGGCGCAGCGTGAAGGTCTCTCTGCTCAGCAGCAATAAGATAACCTCGCTTGAGAGCATCCGCGACAACGGTCAAGCGAAGCCTCCGGGAAAGCGGGTCTGAAGAGCAGGATTGCAGCCGAAAAGCCTCTTCTTCGCTCTCAGAACAAAGAAAACACGGCTGCAGTTTTCTCGACAGCATGCGCAACTTTCAACTGAGGAGTGGAAGCAAGTCGTCTTCACAGGCGAGTGCACGTTCACTACAACCTGCGATCAGCAAGCCGTATTTCGCGCCCTGACAACACCCCTAAGCTACACGAGTGTGTTTCGCAAACGTGCTTTTTGTAAGAAAGAAATGTGCTTCCAGCATGGGCTTCCAATTTGCTCTGTGAATACGTTTAAATGACTGTGTCATTCCGTTTACATGCATACATCTCGAGACTCCAGATGCTTTCGTTTTCATGACGATTATTGATTATGAGGTTTACGGCCGACGCTACACAGGCGATGCGACGCGTCGAGGGGGGGGGGGGGGATCGGATTAATTTTGACCACCTAGGATCATAACGTGCACCGAATGTTTAGAAGAACCCAATGACGACTTATGAGACTGCGGTTAATCGTAAAGGCATTTCAAACACTGCACGTTTAAACATAGTTGAACAAGTTAGTAACGGCTTCAGCTATCTGACGTTTCCCTATTTTTGCGTTCACAATCGTAGTCTAGACACCCAAATGTTCTTTTCTTTTTTTCCTTGATGCACGTACCAGCCAAAGTTGGAT